>NC_133789.1:8355230-8450583 GCF_003597395.2 Chelonoidis abingdonii
CGGGCCGGTACGGTCGCCCCCTAAGTCGGTTGGCAGCCGCCAGGCGGGTATTATGACCCTGGCGGCCCGCCGCTCTTCAGTTCGTTCTTGCGGCTACTCCGACAGGTGGGGAAGAGAGGAGCGTGGTCCCTGCTGGCAATGGATAATGCACGCGCACACATTCTCTCTGAAGAACAAACAGCTTTAAAAGGTGAGTACACCTTCTTTTCTTCTGTCAGAGTGATGCTCATATCCATTCTCATGTAGGTGATCCCAGCCATTACTAGGCGATGCCCGGTGGGTGCCTCGGATCACGACGAGGTCCAGTGGCGGCACACGCCAGAACTGCCCAAGTGCGGTATCCCGCATGACTGCTGGCAGGGCGTGAATGGGTGAAGAAGGTAGTGGCGACGCGAGGACCAGGTCGCTGCCTGCCAGAAGTCCTGGCTGGAGTATCTCGTGCAAGGAACGCCGTCGATGAGCCTTTGGGCTTAGTAGATGTGCGCATTACTGGCGCAAGGGAAGACGGCCAGGTGGTAACACGCCGTATACAGGAGTTCACCACGAGAAGATCGTCTGCGAGAGAGACTGGCGAACCCCCTTAAACTCCGCTCATAGCTACGGCGACAAAATTGTGGATTTACGGACACGGTTGTCGCTCTCTATATAATAACACAGCGGCACGCGCCCTACGCCAGCTAGGAGCTGTAAACTGTTGCTCCCCTCGCGAGACGAGATGGTTTCGCGAAAAGATACGGGTAGGATTATGTTCCTGCGTTGACATGAGCCAAGGCCGGATGACAACTTTACTGCCGTGCGGAGAATAGCGCCTGGTTGTGCACCCTCCAGTCTGTACTTTTGGTCCGACTGCGAACCCACCGTCCTCGGACGGGCTTCCCCACAGGGCGCGCGCGCAGCTCTGACACGGACCTCGCGGAAGTGATAGCACAGGAATGCTTCTTCCAGGACAAGTGAGGGAGGGAACAACGCATAAGCAGTCGGCTCAACGGGGGGAATTTAAGACGGACGAACAACAGGTTGAGTGATCCCAGAAGGGGGCTGGAGGTGGCGGACCTGGGGTAAAGACGCTCCAGCCTTTTTAAGGATCTAGTCCACCAATCGCGGATGTGAGAATGACCAGACGCGGCCGTGTGGGGGGTGAAAGGTGGAGATAGCCAACTAAGTGAACCCCGGGGAGGAGGGTACTTTGCCAGGCCGATTGATCTGCTTGAGCAAGCCAAAGGGTTAATCGAGGACGATGGGAGATGGAAACAATCGGTGCGAATGAAGCGTCTCTCGCGCACCAGGACGTATAAAGTTTCCATTGGGCCTACGTTATGTCCCCTTGTGCGGCTTCCCTACTTCCCGATAGTACCTGCTCACTGGCGGAAGAGCAATGCAATCGGACCTAGGTCGCCACGCAGGAAGCCACGATGAGAGGTGCGCGACTGGAAGGTCCAGGTGACAAGCTGCCTGTGCGACTGGTCTTGCGTGTAATCAGTGCCGGTAAAGGGGGTAGTAGGAACAGAGTGATCCCGCTACCGACAGGTACAAAGCACAAGCAAGAAGAAAGAACCAATCGCAATGCAGGGGCCAATGCAAGGAAAGCGAATCAGACATCACAGCTGAGGCACCTGTTCCCTAGCGCACGCTATCAGAAAGGACCTATCGGGAAATCAAACAAAAAAAAAAGAGAGACCGCGCACGGCGACATGCATTCACCACACGGTCCTTCGAATGCAGATCCCACCAGGACATCAGAACAAGGCGTCTGCCACTCGCAGCCCGCGCCTCCGGCGCCACCTTGCGAAAGAGCAAAACACTCTCGGGATCCTGTCTCCTGCGGGACTGCAAGAGGTCTGTGTCTAAAAGAGTTAAGCAGGCAACGTCCCAGGGCAAACGGGGACGCACTCGTTACGGAAGAACGGACTAGCTGACGACCGCATCGCCCAAGCCCCGGTATGTTCAGCCGCCGTGGCAGCAGAAACGAGACACCAGCGACTAGTAGTGAACCGCCTGGACCTACTCGCAAAAAGTCCACAACGTCCACCGGCCCTCAACCGACCAAAGCAAAGGGAAGAGTCCTCTTTTCTGCCCTACGCATTGCTCTCCACCATAAGCGTACTACCCCCCGTTGTCAGTGTTAGTCACATAAAACCGAAACACCAGTGGCCCCTGGAGATCTGACCGGATGGAACAGCATGACAGCAAGGCCACAGCACCGCCACCTCATCTCACTCGCACCCCGCAGTTGGAATGGAGGGCGAGTTCGGAAGAGGAGACCAGCGACCTGGGCTGTCGCAGGGTACCTAGGTGAAAGCTCCCACTTCCCAGGTCTGATGTGTCCGTCATCAGGACAGCGAGGGCTGGGGCGGATTGGAACGGAAGCCCGCACACAATCCGACGGACTTGATCCAGCCATACTGGAGAGAAAGAACGACGTCCTGGGAACCCGGGATTTACTGATCTAACGGACGCCTGGCCAGACGGAGCTGAGGGATGAGCCAGACTGAGGGCCGGAGTGAGTAGGAGTCGAGCAATGCGCCGTAACGAATCTGCAGGCCGGCATGTGGCCCAAGAGTGTTCAGGCAAGTACGCATGGAGGTTAGATCGTGCTGCCTGCAGCTGTGGATTGATTGGCTGTCAAAGCCTGGAAACCGCTGACAAGGGAGAACGGGGCCCTGGCTATGGTAGAGTTCTAGGAAACTGCGTCCGATAACTCTTCCTCTGAGTAGGGAACAGAGTGTATTCTCTGCATTGAGCATACAGGCTAGAACATCGAGAAAACGGTGGGCGAGACGGCTGCTGATCAATGCGTCAGTGCGCCAGCCGAGAGGACACGTCCTCTCGAGGTTCTCCGGATAACCAGTGCGCTGAGGTAGGGGAAACTATGCATCCACGACTGCGACGAAGAAGGCAACGAACTAAGCCATATCGCTTTTGGTAAACACTCTCAGGGCCGTCGAGAGACCTGCGCCAACCGGGAGGACCGCTGAATTGCCTCTAGTTGCCCCGGCCGCCAAAATGAACGGAAGAACTCGTAATGGGTGGAGAGCATGGCCTCATAATGGAAATTAGCGTCCTGCATGTCGGGGCGGGCATTCGTACAGTCTCCGGGATCAGGGAGGAATAATGTCCTAACGGAACCATGAAGGAACTATCAACTTGACCAAGTATTTGTTGAGCTCTACGTAGGTTGCGAGGATGTGGGTCTGAGACCCCCCTTGCCTTGGATCAGAAAGTAACAGGCGAGTAAAATCCCATATGCCCTTCTCGTCTGTGGAACCTCCTCTATGGCCCTGTGTCGAGGCAGCGTCGCAGCTCCTGGAGGCAGGACTGCTCGTGAGGGGGTCCCTGAAAGGTACGAGGGAGGGGGCGGCGGTTGCGGAGCATGAAGAACTGTAGGCCTGGTATCCAAGCCGCAGCGTGCGGAGACCAGTTGGTCTGACAGTAAAGTGGCACCACGCCGAGAGAAGTAACGAAAGAACGTTGGAAGAACTGGGAGATTGCATCCGTGGAAGGAACTGGTACAGCGCCCTCGGGCACCTTCAAAATGAGGGCTTTCGGCCCGGAGGAGGCCTTGCAGAGGACGGCTCTGAGCCCCCTGTTACCGATTGTCATGCAACCTGTACAGTTTTCATTTGCGCCGTGGCAAGTCCTGCCTTTGCCTGGTGTTTGGGGTAAGTTCTGTGCTGTTCAGCTGATGGCCTGAGATTAAGTCTACGTGGTAATGGCGTAATGCCCCTAGGCCGCTACTGATGACCCGTAAATTATTCTTTGAGGCTTTGCAGCATCTCTCGTCTTCGACACGGCGGTAAGAAGGAACTGAGGAGCGGGCGGGCCGGCAGGGGTATATATTACCCGCTATGGTGGCGCCACTCTAGGGGGCTGGAGTTGCTAGGGTAAAAGTCTTCCGACGAACGTGCACGCGCGGCACGTACACCTACTGGAATGGATATGAGCAATCACTCAAAGAACACCTGTTCTCACTTTCAGGTGACACTGTAAATAAGAAGCAGGTGGCAGTATCTCCTGTAAATGTAAACACACTTGTTTGTCTTAGTGATTGGCTGAATGAGAAGCAGGACCGAGTGGACTTGTAGGCTTTAAAGTTTTACATTCTTTGTTTTTTTGAGTGCAGCTATGTAACAAACAAAAATGTACATTTGTAAGTCACACTTGCATGATAAAGAGATTGCACTACAGTACTTATATGAGGTGAAATGAAAAACACTATCATTTTTACTGCGCAAATATTAGTAAACCAAAATATAGTGAGCACTGTACACTTAATATTCTGTGTTGTAATAGAAATCAATATATTTGAAAAAGTAGAAAACATTTAATAAATTTAAATCGGCATTCTATTGTTTAACAATGCGATTAATTGCGATTAAATATTGAGTTAATCTCATGAGTTAACTGCCATTAATCAACAGCCTTACTGTAAATGTTTCAGCCAGCCCATGATGGCTGCTATGACTCAAAGCCATGTGACCAGATCTCATGATACTGAGCTCCATTTTGGGCACCTGTATTTTTCCACAAACTGGGCTGGGAACTGGTTTTGGAACAAAGGGTTCCTGGCATATGGTAAAGCTATATAAGGTGAGGTGTGATATCACTGAGGGACCTCACTCCCCACACAAAGAAAACTTCTAGAAACACCTGAGGAACAAAGACTGAACTGGGGGAAGTGCTGGCCCCAGGCTAAAGCGATTTCTAGCCTGTGTACGGAAACCTGACAGACTGCTGGTATCATAGCCAGGGTGAGGAACTGCTAATTCATATCCAACCTTTCTAGTGTTTTAGGCTTAGTTTGCAGTTTTGTTTATTTACTAGTTTATCTGTTTTGCTCTGTTTGCTATCACTTAAAATCTCTTTTGCAGTTAAACAAACTTGTTTTTTGCTTTATCTAAACCAGTGTGCCTTTAAGTGAAGCATCTGGAGAAAGTCTCAGCTTGGTTAACACATGCTTGTTGCACATCCCTCTCCACACTGAGGGAGGAGCAAAGTGAATAATAAATTGGTCAGGGTTTTGACAAGAGCAGCACAGTACAGCTCTGGGGTCTTAGGCTGGGGATTATCTTGGCTGTAACCTCTTTATTGTTGCTTCATGTAGTGGCTGGTCAGAACCTACAGGTAACTGCAGCTGGGCGTGTCCCTGCCTGTGTGAACGCTGGTGGGAGTGTAGGAGCAGAAGCAGGTTAGTTTGTCACAGAAGCACAGTGTGAGAGGAGGTGAGTCAGAGGGCTCGGTGGTATCCGGGGGAACCCATTACAGAAGATATTACAATTCTATCTGTAGATTTAAAAAAAAAAGTTACAAAAACCCCAAGTCTCAAGTTTGCTACTAGCTAGGCCTACAAGCCTTTGAACTTCCCCATAAATACATATAGACTTAATATATTTGTTTTTTCCAGCATACAGCTTACTATGAAGTTTCAGTTCAACCATCCAAATAAGGTGAAAACACACCTGACTGATGCTGAGCGGGCTTGACAGCACTACAGACCTTATAAAAATTGATATTCTGAATTTAACTGCCTCGCCTTTCACTATTTACTTCACAATTTTGCTTTATTTTGATGCAATGAAATTCTGCAGTTTCCCTTAAAAATGTGGATTTGGAATGGAAATCTGTAAGTTCAATTTTAAATATAAGAGTAAAAAAGGGAATTCAGGATTCCTACAGCAACCATATTTTAAGCCTCATTCTTGTTCTAGGCTCAACCTGTGATCAATATGAAATCAAATTATGTTGGCTAAGTAACCAAGAGTTTCTACTGCTCCTCCGAATCATTGTTCAATTTTGTCCTTGTGTGGTTCCAGATCCAACCAGATTTCCAGAGACACCATGACAGTAGCGTCAGCTGCTTGTAATCTATCAAATCCATCTGAAATCTCCTCCAATTGCTTTTGTAATCTTAGGCTCTCTTTCTAAAGTCTTTCATTGTGTAAAATGCTTGTTACGTTCTCCTCCCCCCTTGCAATCACCTATGCAGAGCCTGATGGTAGCTGCAGAATTTTTGACTGAATCGTGTTATTATTTTGACTGGTACCTTACACACCACACAACAAATTTAGGATGGTTTCACCTGAGAAGTTCTTTTGCTGTTGTCTAAACAAATGGCAAAGGGCTTAGTCATAGTTTGCATTCTCAGATGGAATCTTCTCCCAGTATTGTGTCCAAGCTGAAGATTTCTCACTGAAAAGAATCTTAAGAGCTCAACATTCTCTGAGTTGAAGAGATGAGTTAGCCAGCTTTATATGTAGAACCATGTCAGATGCACTGCCCATCTTGAGGAAGTTCAACTCATCCACTCCTTTGTAACATCCAGTAATAGTTGATTCCACCCACTAGCCATGCTCTTCACTTTAGTCATCTAGGACTGCATCCGCTAGATCAGCGGTTCTCAACCTATTTACCATATAAAAATAAATAAAAATCACATACATACTGCCTGTATGGCCCTAAGGAAGTCACATGGACCATAGCAGTGTGCTGACTGGGCTGCAAGCGGCCCCTGGGCTGAGAACCACTGCACTAGATCCAGCTAGATTTCTGGACAGTACCATAAACATTTGGGCTGTTTTAAATGCGGAAATAGCGCTATACAGCCAACTCATACATACTGCAGCAGTGTTTTAAAAGGATTTCCACCAATACAGCATATCTATACTAGGGATTTGCACTACTGACGTACATCAGGGCAAAAACCCTAGCGTAGACAAGCACTCATTCCCTCAAAAGGAACAAGAACAATGTTACTTTTTGACTTTAATTCTTCTGAAATTTTTCATTCACAGGTTCAAGTTGATACTAGAAACACAAGGCTCTAAAAATCTCCGTCTATGACATTTTCATGTAAATATTTCCCAAAGACAGACAGCTAAGGGAGATGAGGGGGAAGAGAAAGTCAGGAAAACCCAGTAAAAGCCAAAAACTCATTGGGTTGCTTTTTTCACAGCTCTGTCTATGGGAGCGCTCTGAACATTGCACTGGAGGCAACAGAGACAAGAGTGGTAGCAACAGAGATCTGGGAGCATCCTGGAAAGAGATTCCTTCTCCAAGCCCTGGATAGCTCCCCAGAACAAATCATAGAGGCTAGCGCTTTTGCACTAGGGCAAGATTGGAGCTGAAGTTATTTGCTCAAGATCACACAGCAAGTCACTGATGAGACAGTGAGTATTCAATCTGGCGTCCTAGCCCCATGCTCTAACCAAGCAACCATTCTCGTTAGAGTAAAATACGTACTATGATTCTAAACACACAACAGGGATGTTACAAAAACATTAGAAGTCACAATTACTGAAATAAGCCAAGTTTGACTCATGGGCGAAACTTAGTTTCTGCAGAACAAACTATTAACATGTCAACAGGAGGATGGTATTCAGCAGGGCCTGGGCTATAGTTTCCTTCTCTTCAGAGCACAGAGAAGATACTAAAATTGGTCAAATTCAAGGGGGTATTAGCCACTGCTGGTCAGAAAAACCTGATACAGAGATTGTAGTAGCTATTCCTAATGAAAGTTTCCTGTATCACAAGCCTAAGTTGCTCCAACTCATGCTCTCTGTGGACAAGTGACCGGGCACATTCTGTGCTAGTCTTAAGCACCGGTAGCCTCTAGAACAAAAGCTGCCAAATTGCTCACTGTTGGCTCAGCAGGGATCCTGCAACACTTAAGGAGAGAGAAGACCTGACGCCAAGGCAGCTCTTCAGTAAATTACTTCATGGACACATCCCATTTCACGCCCTCCATTTACCCAGAGAACAGATACTCCTGGGGGAAATTCTGTGCTGCTGACTTCATACGCTAGAGAACTAAACCCCTACCACCTAGAGACAGACAGAGAGAGACACAGGGAGGGGGCATACTGACATAGCCAAGGAGCAAATGTCCTGAATAAGGAAACCCAGTCTCCTTGCTACGGCCAGCTACTGAGCAAGGGGAAGTGTTGGCATTTCTACCACAGAGCTGACTCTGGGCCCTGCTTAAAGGTTCTTTCCCATCTCTCCTCTTTATCAGCTTCCAAGTAGTACTGTATGACAAATCAGAATTTCATCCCAGTAGCTCTTGCAGTGAGAAGAGAGGGCAGAAAGCTTCCTCTCCCAAGAGCCTACTGACTGCCTGGGGAACGGGACCACTCCTCTTCTCTTTCACAGCCTCCCAGTCCCTTGGGGGGTAGGGGGACGAATGGGGGACGATGGGGATGGGAAAAGTTCCGGCAAGGATAGATAAAAATGTATTTAAAAAGTAATACATCCATTTTTAGATATATGTTTTGATTCAAATTAAATATAAGGTTTAACACAAATCTATTTAAAATTAAATTTGAAGTTATGACAACCTAATCCAATAATTTAAAATAATATAAAGCAGTACGTTTGTTGCCAAGATTTAAAGAAACTTAAATCACTGGATTGGTGGAGGTCTCTTGCTAAGCACTTGGAACCAGAGCATACTGAAGTACTATGCCAGTTTTTAACAGCAGTAGCCTCTTCCGCAAGTAGAGAGAGAACATGTTCTTCATTTCAGTTTATTCAACTAGTTCAGTGCAATGACTAGTTTATTCAAAGTTAAGAAACCACAAAGTTGTAAAGGAATGAAAGCTTATTTTCCCCTTCCAATCTCTGAATAAAAGATGTGAGAAAATGAGAACCAGTTCAATTAGCTAACCACAGATATACTACCCTTTGTTTAACACGTCAATTTTATATGCAAAACATCTTTTGACAAGTTTCCAGATAAACTTTTTTCCTTATCTATCCTGAACGTCTGAGTGTGCATTACTTAATGCAAACATTCTAAAATGCTGCTTGTGCATATTTAATTGAATTTGAATACCCATCCAAATAGAGTTTGACACAATAAGAAATGTAACATTCTAACAAAAAACTGTAAAAATTAAGAATCTAAATAATTTAAGTTGCATTCTATAATTGCTAATAAATATTTGTAAATACACATCCTTCCACTCCACCACCATTTCTTTCCCCCCTATCCTCGTTAGGGCAAAAGAAATACCAAATTTAGTGTAAACACTATATTTAGCTGAAATTCAACCTATCAGAATCAACTTTTTAGAAAATAACTAAGTAGTACTTATGTTTAGCATGATTAAAATTCATGATTTAAATCAAGATTTCCTGCTTGTTGATCTAAATTATGATTAAAATTGGTGACATACTTTTGAGTTAAATCACCCCAGATGTGCCAGGCTGTGGAAATGCTGTACACTGCAATACTTGGAACAGGAAAGGCACTTGATTCTAGTCTATACAATTATAGCAGCTGTTTAAATGCACCTCCCATATACATGTCCAAGAAACTTTCATGTCCTCCTCACTCACTAGTCCTTGGACTACCATCTGATTTCATCCAGAAAGATAAGAAATGGGTGTAGTTTGTGCCAGATCCACTGAATGGCACTCTAACCAGTATCATCATCAGGTGGCTCCCGTGACCGGGGCAAAGCATGTTGCCACTCCAGTAACCCCTCCCCTTGATGCACAGGGAACCTTGGGGCCCGAACAGAACCCGTCCTCTCCAGACCACCAGGCCTGACTGGCTGCCTCCATTTAACCTGCTGTTTGTCAAATGTATAATGGATGCCCACACAAGCAGTGTCTCACATCATGGATGACTGAAAGAATAGCTCCAAGGCAGCAAGTAACACACTAACGCTCGTATCGGGGTTTCCTAGAGACCTGGGTTTTATGTGAATGGGTATGAGTGCCCACCAAAAAAACCTGCATAGGTTTTGGGCAGAACTGGGGGTGGAAATTCCTCAGCACTTCAAGTTAGAACTTGAGTCATTTATTTTCCAGGAGTACTAAAATTAGCTCCCAAATTTGGGGGGGAGGGGGGGGGAGATAAAATTGAGGACGGGGAAGCCCTTTCGAAATGCCTTCTCAAGCAAAATAGGAGAAGTTGCACCACCACAGACATTTGTGCTAGTCTGCACAGCGTAAAGAATATTAGCTCCACTCCGATCACTCAAAAAACAAAGCCTGCTCTTCTCCAGGGCGGATGTCTGGGATGGGATGACAAATCTTCCATCTCTCCCATTTACTTCCTGCTTTCAAGTTTAGGAGCCATGCTTATGGAAAATTTTTAGTTTGCCTCTAAAGTTACATTTCACACAGACCACTAGAGCCTATGGAAAAGCACAGTGGAAGTTTTGTATAATGTCAAGTATGACACTATAACCCACAGGAAGCAAACTTATGTCAGTTGGTTTTCAAATAAAAGCAGCTGCACTTAGACCTGAAATATCCTAATTGTATTTTCTTATAACAGTCTCTTCCTCCCGATTACCTCCTCTTTCAACACTTACGTAAGAATCTCACTCTTCTCTTTTCTGCCCCTTCGCCCCATGAAATGCTACATATTTCTGCTGGATTCCCCCAGTGGAATCTTCCCCAGTTTCCAAAGCCCCATATATTGATGCTATGGTATTTCAAAAGTTTGTACCATCTGATAGAGTCCAAAACACACTAATAAATCACATCCTTTTGGGCATTAAGTACAGATCTGTTTCTTCCCAAGACTTCTCTTGCTCTGCTGGTCTTTTACACTCACCCTCAACTACCCCCACAAGAAAAAAACAACTTGCTATAACAGCTTTCACACAGGTTTCAGAGTGGTAGCCATGGTAGTCAGTATCAGCAAAAAGAATGAGGAGTACTTGTGCCACCGTAAAGACTAATTTATTTGGGCATAAGCTAAAACCCACTTCATCAGATGCATGCAGGGGAAAATACAGTAGAAAGATATATATACACAGAGAACATGAAATAATAGGTGTTGCCATATCAACTCTAACAAGACTAGTCAATTAAGGTGGGCTATTATTAGCAGGAGAAAAAAAACTTTTGTAGGGATAATCAGGATGGCTCATTTCAAAACAGTTGACAAGAATGTGAAAGTAACAGTAGGGGAAAAATTAGCATGGGGAAATGGTATTTACTTTGTGTAATGACTCATCCGCTCCCAGTCTTCATTCAAGCCTAATTTAATGGTGTCCAATTTGCAAATTAATTCCAGTTCTGCACTCTCTTGTTGGAGTCTGTTTCTGAAGTTTTTATTGTTGGAGAATTGCCACTTTTAGGTCTGTAATTGAGTGACCAGGGAGGCTGAAGTGTTCTCCTGAGTGGTTTTTGAATGGTTCTAATTCTTAATGTCTGATTTGTGTTCATTATTCTTTTGCATAGAGACCGTCCCTTTGGCCAATGTACATGGTAGAGGGGCACTGCTGGCGCATATCATATTGGTAGATGTGCAGGTGAACGAGCCTCTAACGGTGTGGCTGATGTGATTAGGTCCTATGATGGTGTCCGTTGAAAAGATATGTGGACAGATTTGGCAATGGGCTTTGTTGCAAGGATAGGTTCCTGGGTTAGTGTTTTTGTTGTGTGGTTGCTGGTGAGAATTTGCTTCAGGTTGGGGGGCTGTCTGTAAGCGAGGACTGACCTGTCTCCCAAGATCTGTGAGTGAGGGATCGTCCTTCAGGATAGCTTGTAGATCCTTGGTGATACACTGCAGAGGTTTTAGTTGGAGGCCGAAGGTGACGGCTAGTGACATTCTGTTTCTTTGTTGGGCCTGTCCTGGAGTAGATGACTTTTGGGTATTCTTCTGGCTCTGTCAATCTGTTTCTTCACTTCAGCAGGTGGGTATTGTAGTTTTAAGAACACTTGATAGAGATCTTGTAGGTGTTTCTCTGTCTGAGAGATTGGAGCAAATGCACTTGTATCTTAGAGCTTGGCTGTAGACAACGGATCATGCGATGTGGTCTGGATGAAAGCTGGAGGCATGTAGGCAAGTATAGCGGTCAGCAGGTTTCCGGTATAGGATGGTAGTTATGTGGCCAACGCTTATTAGCACTGTAGTGTCCAGGAAGTGCATCACTTGTGTGGACTGGTCCAGGCTGAGATTGATGGTGGGATGGAAATTATAGAAATCATGGTGGAATTTCTCAAGGGCTTCTTTTCCATGGGTCCAGATGATGAAAATGTCATCAATTTAGTGCAAGCAGAGCAGGGGGGTTAGAACAACGCTTCCTCAGCTCTCATCCCCTAAGTCAGCCATAAAAATGTTGGCATACTGTGGGGTCACACGAGTCCCCAAAGCAGTGCCTCTGACTTGAAGATATATATTGTCCCCAAATGTGAAACAGTTGTGGGTGAGGACAAAGTCAAAGTTCAGCCACCAGGTTTGCCATGACATTATCGGGGACACTGTTCCTGATGACCTGTAGTCCATCTTCGTATGCAGTGTTGGCGTAAAGGGCTTCTATATCCAGAAAACACCATCCTGGCCACTGTGGAAGATCATCAGTGGATTGTAGTTTCCTCAGGAAGTCAGTGGTGTCTCGAAGATAGCTAGGCATGCTGGTAGCGTAGGGCCTGAGGAGAGAGTCTACACAGCCAGACAATCCTGCTGTCAGGGTGCCAATGCCGGAGATCATGGGTCATCCAGGATTTCCAGGTTTATGGATCTTGAGTAGCAGGTAGAAGACCCCTGGTCAGGGTTCTATGGGTGTGTCTGTGCAGATTTGTTCCTGTGCTTTTTCAGAGAGCTTCTTCAGCAAATGGCCTTGTTTCTTTTGGTCACCCTCAGTGGGATCAGAGGAAAATGGCCTGTAGAATGTGGTGTTAGAGAGCTGCCTAGCAGCCTTTTGTTCATATTCCAGTCTATTCATGACAACAGCCCCTCCTCTGTCAGTCTTTTTGCTAATGATGTCAAAGTTGTTCCTGAGGCTGTGGATGGCACAGTGTTCTGCACAGATGAGGTTATGGGGCAAGTGATGCTGCTTTTCCACAATTTCAGCCTGTGCACATCGGCGGAAGCACTCTGCGTAGAAGTTCAGTCTGTTGTTTTGACCTTCAGGAGAGTCCACGCAGATGCCTCCTTTTTGTAGTGTTGGTAGGAAAGTGTGGGTTAGTGTGTTGTTCAGAGTTGTGTTGGAAATATTCCTTGAGACAGAGGCATTGAAAGTAGGATTCCAGGTCACTGCAGAACTGTATCATGTTCGTGGGGGTGGAGGGGCAGAAGGCGAGGCCTCGAGATAAGACAGAGTCTTCTGCCAGGCTAAGAGTATAGCTGGACAGATAAACAATATTGTTGGATGAGTTAAGGGAACCACTGTTGTCGCCCCTTGAGGCACCTAGTGGTTTAGATAGTTTAGTGTACTTTTATCCTTTGTAGAGAAGCAAAGTGCATGCTGTAAATGGCTTGTCTAGTTTTTGTGAAGTCCAGCCACAAGGAAGTTTGTGTGGAAGGTTGGCTTTTTATGAGAGTATCCAGTTTTGAGAGCTCATTCTTAATTTTTCCCTGTTTGCTGTATAGGATGCTGATCAGGTGGTTCCAGAGTTTCTTTGAGTGTATGGGGCACAATCTCTCAGCACAGTCTGTGTGGTATGTAGATTGTAATGGATTTTTTATCTTCAGTCCTTTTGGCATGATGTCCATCTGTTTGCATTTGGAAAGGAAGATGTCTGTCTGTATCTGTACAGGTTTTTTCATGAAGTTGATTGATTTCCACTTCATACGGCTAAATTTAGTGCCTTGCACAGTGACAGGTTTCGGAGTGGTAGCTGTGTTAGTCTGTATCAGCAAAAAGAATGAGGAGTACTTGTGGCACCTTAGAGACTAACAAATGTATTTGGGCATAAGCTTTCGTGGGCTAAAACCCACTTCATCGGATGCATGCAGTGGAAAATACAGTAACAACTCTCAGCACCAGCCCTGTTAAACAGTTACAATCACTGGCTTAAGTGATGGAGCTGTCTTTATGCTCTTTGTCACCCCAGATGAAACAATTGTTTCTGACATGTTTAAATTAATATTAGAGCTAACCACATTTGTGCAATATGCCTAGTGGCAGCAGACACCAGACATATTAAGCCTCAACATCCAGAACAATATGTAATACACATGCACACCCTGCTCTCTCTGAAAGGAAACAGCCATTGAGAAAAAAATAAACATCCCCAAATCCCCCCATTCCTTACCTTATTAGCACGAATCTGCTTGTAAATATCTGTTTGTTGTCGGATTCGGTATTCCAGGTCTGAGACGTGAGCTTGGAGCCAGTTCCAGCGACTGACTATACCTGCTCGGTCTGCTGCCCATCTCCATTCTGACCGTCTCCTCCTGAAATAGGGAAACAAGTACTTTTGAAAACAACTCCAAACACACTGGCAAAGCTTTGTTGGGTGGCTCAAAGAGCAGATGCATCAAAAGCTTAATATACTAAAATGGCACGAATACCCTACTCTCATACACAATGTTAATCTACTGCAGAAACCTACTATGATAGATTACATTGTTCATGTCTGACATTTCTAAAATCTCATGCTTCAGGGCTTCCTGACTTGTAAGGAAAAAAGGAGACTACAATGTTAAGTTAAAATACAGATTAGAGGTGATGCTCTCTGTTCACACCACTCATTCAAACCTTCAAGCATAATATAGATATCTAACCATTATATACTGAAGTGAAGCTAAATATATTTCACTTAAACCACAGAACAATTAGATGGCAAACACCTTTTGGTCACATCCAACACAAGCTGATTTAAAGGTGCCAAACCGCATTTCCCAGGCCACATAGCCAACTCAGTTATCCCTTATTTACTCTTTTTAAAAGAATCTCTATTGTCCAACACCAGGAGTAATAAAATATTGATTTATACATATGGTCACAAAAGGAAGGAAACTGGTCTACAAGGCTGCAACTGTGTGGTATGCACTAAATGTTAAGGTTCAGAATGTCCCAGCAATTGTGATAAAAACCATCACAAGATTTATTTTGTTTTTAAAAGAGTGGCTCTACTCTTCAAGATACGCAGTTCTGTTCCCTCCACTGTCCTCCTGAAGTCACCTCCTATAAGAAAGAAGTAACTCCTGGGGTGTTGTCAAGGACAGCTGGCATCAGTAAACTTGAGTTTTGTGCCTCGTAACTGGTTGTTGTGTGTACGGAAGTGTTAGGAACCTACTAACAGCTAAAATACATGGTCTCATCTCCGTCGCTGAAAGGCGCAAAATTGGACAATGCAGATCAAAACACACCAAACTAGTTTGGCTTTTCCCTAACTTCACTATCCCTGCAACGAACACAGCATATAATACCGCAAGGGCATGCACTTCTCTACTAGACTGTGTAATCCACCACAATATTTTATAATTAATTCATTCACAAAACAAACTGTTACTCTGTCACCACTATATACACACAAGACAGAAGAGGAGGCTACTTACCTGTAACTGAAGGTTCTTTGATATGTGTGGTCCCTGTCTATATTCCACTGAGGGGCTACACATGTGCACTATGTGCCCGGAGTCTGAGAATTTTTAAAGTAGTATCCATTGGTCCACACATGCGCCCTGGCTTGCCTCATGCTTCCATCAGAGGCACTAAAGGGTGGGGCAGACGGACCACATCTCCAGTTCCTTCACCACAAATCTGGCCGATCTGTAGCAGAGGGGAGGGAAGGTGGGAAGCTGAATCAGATAAGGACCACACACCTGTAACAGGTGGTTCTTCGAGACAAGTAGCCTCCCTCTTCCAGCAACGGTCCTTATTCTATTCCACTTGAGGGTGATTAACAAGCAGCACCTAAGATGGAGGAGGGTGAGTAGTACAGAGGACTGCTGTGCCAAAGGAGGCATCCACCGCTGAGTCTTGCACTAAGGCTTAATGTGTAGCAAATGGTGTGTATAGAATTCAGCGTGGCTGTTCTATGTGTCAACGAATGGCAAGTTCTGAAGAGAGGCCGAGGTTGAAGCTTGAGCCCTCATGGATTGAGCTCGTACTTGTAGGAGGTGGTAGATCTGACACATGGTAGCAGAGCGTGAAACACTGTAAAGTCCATATGGAGATTCTCTGGGTGGAGATGGCCTGTCCCTTGAGCCTCTCTGCTACTGCAATAAATAGTCTAGGGCGCTTCCTGACTGGTTTCGTTCTCTGCAGGTAGAAGGCCAGAGCTTGTCAAATGTTGAGGGAATGGAGTCAACATTCCTCTGCAGATGCATGTGAATGACATGACTGATATGAAATTGAAAATACAAACTTTGTTAAGAATTTGAGGTCTAGTCACAAGGAGACTCTGTGGAAAACAGTAAAAGGTGGGCCTGCCATCATAGCGCCAAGTCTGCCACTCTTCGCATGGAACTAATTGCAACAAGGAAAACTACTTCTACAGAAAGAAGGGACACAGAACACAACACCAAAGGTTGAAAGGGGGGCTTCATTAGTAGAGAAAGAACACAAAATTCAGGTCCCACTGAAGAGCTATTGGTTGGATAGGTGGAAAGATTCTGATGAGCCCTTTCCAGAACCTAGCATTTGGAGGTGGGTGGGGAGGTGAAAACAGTGAAACCTTTCACTGGTGGTTAGAATGCGGTAATTGACGCCAGGTGTACTTAAAAAAAAAAACAAACAAAAAAAAAAAAACTGAGGGCGAAACCTGGTCACTTTAGTCACAGAATGCAGTCCAGTATGAGGGGATCCCCAAAAATTCCAGTAAAACACTTTTTTGTTGAGCCAATGATGAAAAACGTCACCACTTGACTAGGTAACAATGTCTGTTGGTCTTTCCTGATGCTAGAAATGATGTTGTGTACAACTTAAGAGCATATTCATCCTAAGGCAGAGGCCCATCCAAACATCACGCTCTGGGGAGTAGAGAACGGGGATTAGGGAGTCTGATCTCGCTTTTGCATTGGGTCAGCAAATCTGGACAGAGGGGATGGGCATCGGTGGGTGGGATGACATGCAGAGAAGACTTGGGAATCAGAATGGTCTGGCCCAACAGGGGGCAATCAGAACTACCACTGCCCTGTCTTGCCAAATCTTATGCACTACCTGAGGTAAGTGTGGTAGTGGAGGAAAGGCATAGTTGGGTTGGTCCAACCAGGGGATTAGGAGGGCTTCGCCCTGGATGTGGTGACAGAGGGGTCCCCTGGAGCAGTACACATGGTGCATTTGCTGTTTACCTGTGAAGCAAATAGGACTCTGACCAGAGTCCCCCACTCAGTGAAGATGTTGCATACTACCGAATCGTGAAGTTCCCACCAGTGATTGATCATAAAATGTCTGCTGTGTACATTCTGTGTCCCTAGAAGAAAGGCCATGGACAAGAGGATTTGGTGGTTGATGCATCAATTCCAGAGACTTATTGCCTCTGCGTGTAGCACAGATGATCTTGTCCCTCCATCTGCTGATATTAAAAAAACAAACAAACAAACAAACAAACAAACAAAAAACACACACACACACACACCACACAGTGGTGGGGGTATCTGAGATGATGAGAACATGATGGGCACAGATGAAGGGATGGAAGGCTTGGCATGCGATTCTCACAGCTCCAGGATGTGTGTGCGCATCCTGGATTCTCTGGGAGTCCGTACTCCTTGAGCCACAGTCACGGATATGAGCTCCTCAGAGATGTGTCAGTGATAATCATCTTGTCTGGGAAAAGGAAAGAAAGGGAACCCCCACACAAGCATGATGTGGGTCTGTCCACCACTGGAGGGATAACAGCAGGTTGATGGAGACCGTCAGCATGGAAGCCCTGGAGTGGCAGTTTGGTGAGTAAAACAGAATGGAGCCATATCTGGGAGCAACGAAGTTGGAGTCATGCGAAGGGGGTCACAAATACACAAAGCAATGCGGCTGAGGAGGGACAGGTAAGTTCTGGCTGGTACATATGAATTGTTCATGATTCAAGTTATGTCATCATTAATCTCCTGGAACCTGTTCACAGATTAAGTAAACTTGTGCTATGACCAAACTTATGATAACCCCCATGAAATCCAGAGAATACATAGGATCTAGGATAGATCTGACGTTGTCACTGACTCCAAAGGAAGAAAGATGACTAAGTAGCATGGACGTTGACTTGCGGGCTTCTTGCCTGGACCCTCATGGCTAGGAACCAATTGTCAAGATACAGAAACACAAAACCACTGTAAAGTCTGAAATAGGCTGCTATGATGGAAATAACTTCGCTAAAGACTATAGGAGCAGTGACTACCCTGAAGGAGAACACACACTGCACTGGAAATGGTGAGTGCTCAACGTGAATCTGAGGAAATGTCTGCGGGCCAGATGGATATCCATGTGAAAGTAAACATCCTTCATATCTAGAGTGGTAAACTGCATGCCTTTCTCCAATAATGGGATTATCGCTGCCAGCATTACCATATGAAACTTTAAACTTGTGGATGAAGCAATTGAGGTGCTGGCGATTGAAGACTGGTCTCTACCCACCTTTCTTCCTAGATATCAGGAAGCTGAGTAGAATCCTGATCCCTGATAGTCTGGGGGGAATGTGTTCCATGAATCCCCATTCTAACAAGGTGGTCACCTCTTGGGTGAGAATGCTGTTGTGAGTGTGCTCCCTGAAGAGAGACAGGGGTCTTGGAGGAGGTAGTGTGATAAACTGGATCATGTAGCCATGGGGGATGACATTCAACATCTATCTGTCCGTTGTTATTGCACACCAGCCATGGGAAGAGAGTGCTAAACAACCTCCAAGGGAGTAGGGGGACCATGAGGGATAGGCATAGTGGATGGTGGCTCTCGGGCGCACATCAGAAATATCTTATGGTTGGAGCTGTGAGGTCACAGCCTGCGAGAGGAGACCTCTGGTTTTTTGTGTTTCCTCAAAAGGTTCGTAAGGTGTCAGAATAGACTTGAGAAGACCTGTAACGCTGACTGAGTGGGTAGCTGGCAATGGAATTTTTGCTTTGGGGCAGGAATGTAGGTGCCCAGCGAATGAAGATTGTCCCAGGAATCCTTGAGTGTGTGCAGAAATGCATCCGTCTTCTAGTTAAAAAGATGAGATTCGTCAAAAGGAATGTCTTCAACAGTATTCTGTATCTCCCCAGGAAAGCCAAAAAATAGAGCCAAGACCCCCTACACATGACTGTGGCTACAGCCATGGCCCTGGGAGGAGATATCTGCTGCATCTGCTGTCGACTAGAGGGGAATTCTGGCCACAAGCTTCCTTTTCTCAAGTGCCTGAAAATGTGCTCATTCAAGATGTGGCAGGCTATCAGTAAGGTCCAAAATTTACTGTAATTCAGAAAGTAATTATTAGCTAGTAATACTTGTGAATTGCCGGTTAGATGCAGAAATACCATGCACCCAAAAGTTCTAGATACTTGCTCTTTGCCAGTTCAGCTGCAGCCTGGACTACTAGAGAGTCTGGGGGATGGTGCAGGGGGGGGGGAGGGAAGGAGAGGAGAGGAATTTGGAACCTTTGGCAAGGACCTAGTAGCACTTTTCAACCCTTTAATGATAGGCGGGCACATGGCAGGGGTGCCACACAGTCCTAGCAGGCTCCATAACAGCTTAATTGACAACACAAATCTCACTGGTTCTGAGGTGTGGAGGAGATCTAGCAGCTTGTACAATCTGTTATGAATTCAAGACCCCTTCATATCCAACCCTCTATGGTTGGAGACAAGACTGCCGTCCAATTTTCTAAATGTTCACAAATAACCTAGTCTCCTGTTCAGATTTGAGCTATGATGCTGATGGGTAAGGTGGGAGGGGAGAACTGTAGCACATATGAGATTTTTGCCTATCCCAACCCATGCCAAACTTCATGAAAAATCCTCTGCAAGAAGAAAAAAAAGTGAAAACCCCCAAAAGATTGTGAAACTTTCATAGTACATGTACCTTATTTTATAGTTACTATTCAAATGTAAAAAGGCACAGTCTGTCAAGAATGAAGAGATCACAATTGACTGCAATAATCAAGTTCCTATATAGCTCTACAACTATCTTGTGTCAGCTTCTTGTATTTAATGGCAATCAACTTACTTGCCTTTTCAGCACCAATCCTATTGCTTTGGTTTATTTGAAACTTGTAATTTATGAAAATACATAACATATGTTGAACTTGTTGGGCAGCAGTGCTGGTCTTTTTACTGATGAAATTCTGAATTCAAATGTCCTGTGTTTCTATTATTTTACTTCCACAATTTTCCACTATTTTGATATAACAAGCTATGACAACCTCCTGCAGAAGTTTGTGTGAGGAGACCTGGACCTCCAATTTTAAATGCTAGAACAGGAGGAGAAATTTAGGATAACCTTCCAGCAGCTACAGTTCAGCCTCCTACTCTTCTGAGCTTGACCCATGATTGACTTGAACAGAATAATGCTGGTAAATAATGAATGAACTCCATAGTTTCTCCAAATTATTTTTGTGATTTTTTCTTTGTCATCATTCCAGTTCTTCTCAGTTAAAGAAAATCAAGCCAGATTTCCACAGACTAACAGCGCCAGCTGCTTGTAATCTGTCACATCTCTTGGAAGCCATATTCAATTGCTTTTGTAAGTTTAGTCTCTCTCCCTGGTGTCCCTCATCATTTAATATGCATTCGATATTTTGGTCATAGTTGGCCTCATACTCTGTACAAATCACACACACACACACACCCACCCCACTGCCCAGGAGTCAAAGAAGGATGCAAAGGTGGCCCAACGCTAAAACAGACCACAGGTCTAACGAGTCTATGACATACATCAGAGCAGCCACAGGACTAGTCTGACTACACTGACTGAAGGAACAGTCCCCTAGAGACTATTCTGTCATCCCAGCACCATAAGATCACAACTCGCACTGGCTCAGCTCTCAAGCTCTGTTATGCTCTATCTTGCCCCAGCAGGTGAGGATGGGAGGGTAATACGGCTGTAAGCCACCAGGGAACTCCTTTACAATAAGGGATTTCCTATCTACCTCCTAATGGCAACATTACATTTCCTTTGTACTACTGAAGTGGAGCAAAGGGGAAGTTAATGCGGGCAGAGAAACTGGTTCACTATCTGCAAAGTACTTGAGAAAAGATTGGCCCAGTTTTCCACTCAACTATACATAAGGCAAATGGTCATTGCAGGGTATTTTAATTTCCCACAAGGAAAGTCCTAAAGTATATATGTTACATTTTAATGGTACACTGAATCCTTACACATCAGAAGTTTGGGATGTTGTGAGTTACAGTTAGTTTTTGTACTTCTGTTTGAGCAAATGGCAAAGACCTCCTTGTCATACCTCTCTCTGCATTCTGGATAGCATCTTCAGCACCGAGCAACACCATATTCTGCTCACTTCCTAAATATGAGGAAGTAATACTACTTATTTTAAGTGTCCTGTCTACTTTAGCTGCTGATGCAGTTTCAGATTAAGCAGAACACCACAATAAACGAGACAGCCAGATGGCTGGGCAGGATAAGTGTCACTTCAGATGGGCTACCTGATCTCTTTCTGAAGTGTTACAGAAACAACTGTACCAAAGCTAAGGTGGACCAGTCAGTGCATACTGGCAAGTGCTGAGGCATTAAGGACCACGGTGGTGGGCAGTTCCAGCTTCCTCCACAGCAAACCGCTAATTATCTGTCGCGCACGCGCATGTGCGCGCGCTACATTTAATTGTACACACATACAAGACTGCATGTATTTCTGCTTCTACAAGTGTAATAAACATTTAAGTACAGAATTGAATGCCAATTGCACTCTACAGGAACATATTTTAGTATCAAAGCAGAAAGTCACTTTATAAGACTGTTCAATATCTTTCCATTAAGCTTAAATTAAAAAAGAAAAAACGAACAGAAGGCAGAGACTATGAACCACGCATAGGAATTTGAACACGTGGGACTGTCAAGACTGATGAAGTCCTCAGAGATCAGGATTCCTGTGTACTTCAGTCCCCGCCCCTTCTTGTTCAGACCTCCTGAGGTCCCTTCCAACCTGGATATTCTATGATTCACTAGAACAGAGAAAGCAGGCAGACCCAAGAGACAGCAAGATGTCATGTGACTCCAAAAAACAGGCACCCTAGTTAAACAGAAGCCGAGTCTCACTGTTTTGCAGAGTTAGCTTTGAAAGAAAGCTTGATTCTATGACTCCAGAAGAAATTTTGAAACAATTTTTAAAATGTAGGAACAGATTTGGGGCCTGTTCCCTTAAAAGCAGAGTGACAACACTGATCTGGATAGATTCTTTCTAGGATGTTCTTTTCCCTTTAAACAAGCACCAGACAGAGCAAGTGCAGTTGCACAAGACCAAGAGTCCAGAATGCAGACTGCTGCAGGACAGGAGTGGGTCACGAAATGTAGCTAACTGGCATCCGCATGCACACAGCTGGCAGTACACTCAGCTTGACTGACAAGGACACCATCCTAGAAACTTAAGCCGATGGTACTCATTGTAAACAGTGTGCCTATGTGCAGAATTAGCAGCCCTGCCTCTCCTTGCAGACTAACATCACATCACTGGGAGGAATGGAATTAACATGTGTTGAAGTCCCAGCCCTTTTTCTCTCTTTAAATAGGGGAAGAGAAAAGAAAGGGGACAACCAGGCTGAGGAGGAAGGAAAACCAAGAGGAGACTGGAAAGACCCAAGTGTTATAAATACAGCACTGGACGATTAAACACCATGGACTTCCACATAGGTTGTTCTTCCCCCCTTGAAAGGGTGTGGTCATGTGAGAAGGATCATCTCTCCCTAACAGGCTCATGTGATCCAGGGCAGAGAGCCCTCCTGTCCAGTAGTTTGAGATAGGCAGGGAAAGCCTCAAATATGTAAACAACTTTTTAGGGAACAAAGCAACAGGAGTGCATGAGGGATCTGCACCCCATGGCAGGGGTGCATCACTGCTCTAAAATAAGCCTTGTGCGGCTACTAAAAAAGCTATAGGATGTAGTTCTGCATTAACATGAAAAGGATTCTTCATTTAGGCAGAGCATAAACAGAGGAAACAGCCTGGAGGTCCATAGCTCAAAGAGGAGACAAGGAAGTTTAACCCATGTGAGCTGGTCAGACAAAGCAAGCTTTAGGAATACATCCCTTTGAAGACAGTATTAATTCTATTTTAGGGACTACAAAATGGAGAGGAAAGTGACTTGGCCAAGGTCACACAGCAGGGCACTGGCAGAACTGGGAAGAAGTTACTCGCCTTTTGCAGTAACAATGGTTCTTTGAGATGTGTCCTGCCATAGGTGCTCCACTGTAGGTGTGTCTGCATCCCTGCACTTCTGGAGATCGTTGGTAGCAGTGCCTGTTCAGCCTGAGCATGCGCTCTTCCTCTCACGTTGTGCCTCGAGGCCAACTAATGCTGCACAGGCAAAACCACCCTCAGTTCCTTCTCTATGGGCTTGGCTACAATAGACATTTCAAAGCGCTGCCCCGGCAGCGCTGCGGGAGCACTGCCGCGGCAGCGCTTTGAAGTGTGAGTGTAGTCAAAGCCGCAGCGCTAGGAGAGAGCTCTCCCAGCGCTGCTTGTAAACCACATCCCTTATGGGTGTAGCGTGCAGCGCTGGGAGCCGCGTTCCCAGCGCTGCCGCCCTGATTACACTGACACTTTACAGCGCTGCATCTTGCAGCGCTCAGGGGGGTGTTTTTTCACACCCCAGTTGCAGCGCTGTAAAGTGCCAGTGTAGCCAAGGCCTATCATAAAGCCTCCACTGAGAACTCCAAAGTAGAGGGTAGACTGAAGCACCCATAGAGAGACATCTCAAAGAACTATTGTTACTGCATAAGGTAACTTCCCTCTTCTTCGAGTAGTGCCCCTATCAGTGCTCCACCATAGGTGACTCCTGAGCTGCAGCCCTGGTGGGAAACTGGGGCTTCAGAATTGAGTGTGTTAGGGACAACACTGTGGAGCCAAAGATCACATTGGAAGGAGAGTCTCCAGTAACTGCACAGTGTTCTGCGAAGGTATGAGCAGATGCCCAAGTCACTGCCATCCAGATTTCCAAGACAGGAACGTTCTTGAGGATGGTGATGGAGTGGAAACAGATCTCGTGGAATGTGTACAGATTCTGAATGGAGGTAATACATTGCAAGCACGACGATAATGGTTAATACAGTTTGAGACCCATGTGGAGTGTCTCTGGGCCAATACCACTGCACCTTTAGACCTTTCCACAATGGATAGAAAGAGCTTAGGAGATTTCCTAAAGGCCTGTGTCCTGTCAAACAAAAGGCCAAGGCCCTCTTAATGTCTAATGTATGTAGTATAGCCTCCCTGCTGTCACGGTGAGGCTTTGGATAAAAGGCGGGGAGGTGAATGAGTGGGTTTACATGAAAAGATGAGGCCACCTTGGGGGTGAACTTTGTGGCCTAAGAGTGACCTTGTCTTTAAAGAATAATGTATGGAGGGGGGGGGGGGGGGTGCCACTGGATCCCCTATTCTCCTTACCGAGGAGATAGCCACTAGAAATGCTGTCTTCATCAACAGGTATGTAAGCGAACAAGCAGCCAGAGATTCAAAGGGTGGTTTAGTTAAACTCTTTAAAACTATATTTAGGTCCCATGTTAGGGTTGGGAAAAGGAGTTCACTAGCCCTTGAGGAAGCTCTTTGTAGCTGGGTGGGCAAAACACGAGTATCCCTCTATCTGTTGATGGAAAGCAGTTATGGCCGCAAGGTGTCCTCTGAACAAACTGAGGGATAGCCCTGCTCTCTTAAGACTAGTATGCAGTGCAAACACTATGGGGAGGACGAAAGATGCAAGGGTGATTTGTTTGGAATTGCACCAAACCTGAAACCAGGTGCACTTTTCCAGGTAAATGCATCAGGTAGTTGATTTTCTACTGTGCAGTAGCATTTCCTGCACCTACCCAGAGGAGCGGCCCTCTCTATGTTGGAACAATGAAGGGGCCAAGACTTGAGCTGGAGGCTCCACTGTTTGGGATGGAGAGTTTGTCCTTCACTCTGTGAGAGGAGGTAGGGAATGGGTTGAAGAGGGATTGGTGGACACACTGACAACTGTGATAGGTACAAGTAACCACACGTGATCAGTGTAACATTTACTTTTTCCTCATTTTATTTTTGTCAGGACCTTCAGCAACAGAGGAAATGGCCCCTGTCCCATGGGAGGAGGAGGAGAGTGTAACCTAATGAGCGCTTTCCTAGTCCGGCTCTGGAGCAACAGGTAAGTAGTGAACAAGTCTATCACTGGGTTCTTCCGTTGATAGAATATGCTGTGGACTACTGTTGGGTTCGTTTCCCTCTCGCAGTTGTGTGAGCTTGCGACTGAAACTATCTGCTGCAATATTCTGTATTCTTGGTAGATAAGCCACTGATATCAAAATATCGTGGCAAACACACCAATTCCATAGCTTTAGCACTTCCGTGCACAGTGAGGATGACCTGGCAGTCCCTTGGTGGTTTATGTAGTATATGCATGCTATGTTGTCTGTCACGATTTTCAGGTGCATGTCTCTGTTCAGTGGGAGAAAGGGAGCACAAGCATTTCTGACCACTCTGGATTGAGGAGGTTGATGTGGAGAGTTGCCTCCATGAGAGATCACTTGCCCTGAGTCTTGAGGTTGTTCAAATGTGCTCCCCAGTGTATTAGGGATGTGTCTATAGTTAGAAGCAATATCCACTGGGGGCAGGTTAGGGAGGTGGGGTTGAGTGAACAAGACCTCTGTACAGACATTTGTTGGGTTTTTCCACCACTCCAGAGATTGGATGACCCTGGAAGACATCAACAGGTTTGTCTAACCAGTCTTTATTTGGTCTGTAGACAGATCTGAGCCATGCCTGTAGGCATCTTATGTGTAGTCTGGCATGAGATATCACAAATGTGCCTGCTGCCATGTGCCCAGTAAGCTGGAGGCAACGTCTGGTCAACGTTTGTGGGCTGGGCTGAATTGACAGAATGGTCAGGCTGTGAAATCTGCGTTGCGGGAGGAGTGCTCTCGCTTGTAGTGAGTCAAGATCAGTCCCTATAAACTCCAAGTACCGTACTGGAGTTAAGGTTGATTTTTGGATGTTGGTTTGTAGACCCAGCTTCATGAATACATCCCTAGTTGCCTGGGTGGCCTACAGGACATCCTCAAAGGAGCAGGCGAGTCAGTAGCCTAAGTAGGGGTAAATCATGATCTTCACAGTGTACAGATGAGCTGCTACTACAGAGAGAACCTTGGAAAATACTGTGGGAGCCGATGAAAGGCCTAAGGGAAGTAATCTGAATTGGTAATGGTCCTGACCCCTAGGGTAAATCTGAGGAGTCATCTGTGGGATGGCTGAATTGATATGTGGAAATAGGTGTCCTGGAGGTTGAGGGGCAAGAGCCAATCTCCCTGTTCTAGAGATGGTATCATCACTGAAAGTGTGACCATCTTGAAACCTTGTGTCTTCATGTATTTGTTCAGTGCTTGCGGTGTAGTATGGACCTGCTTTTTCCTTGGGGATCAGCAAATACCAGGAAAAAAGCCTTTACCTCAGAGATGTACCAGAATGGGTTCTATGACTCCCCGGCACAGATTACCTTCTATTTCCTGTCTGAACAGTCTCTCATGCAAAGAGTCCCTGAAGAGGGATGGGGAGGAATGAGGGAGGTGAAATGAACACAGTATCCACTGAAGACTGAAGCATGTATACTAGTATAACTGAATCTACACTCAGAGTGTTATACTGCTTTAAATTGTACTGATTTACTTAGTGTGGGGTACAACTGTATGTACACAAGGCCTCAGTTAAGATAGTGCTTTATCTTGATTCCTTACCAAACCAGGCTTAAATCAAATTACAGAGCACCCACAAAGGATTTTTGCACTGGTTTTACTAAATTCATTTTAGGCTGCTTTGCTCTACATCTCTCTGATAGATATTTAAATTAAAAAAAAAAATCTATTTACTTAAGATTCCAATCACTTTTTCCTGAATTTGCAGGCAACATGAAACAGCACAGAGATGAACAAACTGCTCCATTCCATTCTAAATATTGAGAACTTTGGCATTTGAGTAAGCATCCTGCTTTTCAGAGGTGCTGAGCACCCACCCACAATTTCACAGAAGTCAACTTTGAAAATATGAACTGAAGTTAAAGGCCACCCTCACAAACTTCCAGTTCGCTGCAGCTGCCAGAGCTACACAGCATGCCATAGTATTCAAGTTCAACTTGCCACAGTCATGTAGTCATTATAAATGTCTAAATAATGAAGCTTGTACGTAAAACAGAAAGAACATGCCTCCTAAACTACAAAAGTGCTAAAACAGCTAATGTGGAACAAAAAAGCACTCTGGCAAAAATTAGGACAAATTGCAAAGGACGATGTGGCCTATATAACACAGGAAGTTCCGAATGGAAACAAAGGAAACCAACATATAGGACAATAACCCAAGATAGTCAACAAATGAAAGACAAAATGATCTTTTTGCAAGAAATTAATTCATTCCAACAAGAAAATTATTCAGAAACCTCAGTATTTGACAGTTGTAGGGTTAACTGATTGAACTATAGGAACTGAGGAGGCTCAGAATAGGATTAGGGCCTCTAGCATTCTACCGGGAGCCTATAAACCACAGGATTGGGGGGGGGGGGGGAAGGAGGGAGGGAGGGAGAGACATATGCATAGTGTTTTTTTGGTTTTTGCAGAGATCTCCTGTCAAGCACCAACCAGCTCCAATTCTTCAGAGCTTTTAAAACCGGATGAAAGTGAGGATATTCATTTTCTGAGTTGTTATACCATCAGCTTTAAATATAAGCCACTGGACAAAGAAAAAAATTAGCTATTCTTTTATGAAATTGATTAAGGAGCAGAACTCACCCAGAGTAAATGCTGAAGCCTTCGGAAAGTCTATAAACCTATCAGGCAATCCATAACTGTGTGCGCAATGCTGACGTTCTTCAGGTCTGAAGCAAAGATCACTTCACACCCATAAAAACCTGGAGCACAGCATCCTGGCATGCTTCCACTCAACCTGTTGTACACACTCACCATTTCATTTTTCTTTTGCTTTTTTAGTAACTGCTGGTATATGGTTACTTCCAATATAAGTATCTTTATAAACGGCAGTGGCTGTGGTGCCCCTTCAGAACTCATCAAGCCAAAAATGATATAGCCAATCAAATCCATTTGAATTGGAAGCATAGAAAAGTGCCTGGAAATAACGTTCGGAAGTCACTCATGTTCTGATCTCAAAGAGCCAGCTAGACTAGAAACGTTCCCTCTACGCTGCACAGCAGCCTATTAAGCGCCACTCTCTCTGCCGGCTGCAGCCCAGCCTCAGACTTGCCACAGCCGAGGAGAGGTGTCTATCCTGTGACCCCAGCCCCAGAGCTGCCGCGGTAGGGAGAGGAACCTCTGCCCCCCAGCCCAGGTACTACAGCGGGGAAAGAGAGCTGGGAGTGTCCTCTGTCCCTGCCATAGCCCCAAAGCAGCCTGTACCCCAAACCCTTCATCCCCAGCCCCAACCCACAGCCTGCACACCAAGCCAGAGACTTCACACACACATTACGCACCCCAACCCTGAGCCCCCTCCCATGCTCCAAAGCCCTTGGCTCCACCCTCGCCACATTAATTTTGTTACGTACATGAATATGGAGGTGTTGTGTCCATCACCTCCATATTGGTGCACATAAGAAAATTCATTCCACATGTGTGTGTGGGAAAAATTAGAGGAAACACAGAGAGCTGGCTCTTCTCTCCCTTCCCCCAGTAACATTACCTAACTTATTCTGTACCCCATGTGCTTTCCTTAGATGAGAAGCTGAAGGTTACAATCCAAACAAAAAGCAGACAGTCACCATTTACATGTTAAGGGCCACACTTAAGAGGTGATATGCAAGATGGAGAGAGCAAGTTTTCCCTAGAGCCAAGAAGACCCACCAACCAATATGTAACTATAAAAGGAGTCTCTTACGGTGTAATTTACACACACAAGAGCTGGAAGAAAGTGCTAACTTAGTTTTGGGCTGAGGTGAGGGGTTCTTATTTTAAACATATACCTTGCTAGATGCTTTTCTGGCTACATTCCTCACTTTTGGCCCCTTAGCAACACTCAGTCATGAGGGCTGGAACCTAGAGGCTGTTTCTGGTCAGGAATCAGAGGCACTCTCAGAGCCTAGGACAGGGACGGGCAAACTTTTTGGCCTGAGGGCCACATCGGGTTACCAAAATTGTATGGAGGGACTGTTAAAGGAGACCGTGCCTCCCCAAATAGCCAGATGTGGCCCGGCCCCTACCCCCATCTGACTCCTCCTGCTTCTCACCCCCCCAACCCAAGACCCCTGCCCCATCCACCCCTCAATGTCCCCTGACCGCCCCAGACCCACCTCCCCATCCAACCCCTCCTCTGATTCCTGACTCTCCCCTCCCCGGACCTCTGCCCCATCCAACCATCCCTTCTCCCTGACCACCCCCAGAACACCTGCCCCTGCTGCCCCATCTAATGCCCCCTCTCCTTCCTGACTGCCCCCATTCAACCCCCGTTCCCCAGGGCTCTGCAGCTGCGCTGCCCGGCAAGAGCTCACGGCCCAGCCGCTCAGAGCATTGCGCCAGAGGCAGAGCGAGCTGAGGCTGCAGGGAAGGGGGGAAGCAGGGGAGGGGCCAGGGCCTAATCTCCCATGCCAGGAGCTCAGGGGCCAGGCAGGAGGGTCCTGTGGGCCGCAGTTTGCTCACCTCTGGCCAAGGAGGAGCAGGGAATTACATAACAGCAACTTGTGCTATATCTAGCTTGTATAAATGGTGCTAGTCTTTCATGAATAATAAAAAACATTGTGGAGGGAGGAGAAAAGCGATGTTTTAAGACTGGTTAATAGTTAATTACCCATATTTCTGTATGTGAAAAATCAACCATTATCTGGGTCTGACTGCGTGACAACTCATTGGAAGCAGATTCTTCAAAGCAAATTCATTCCTTCCCTCTTGAAGCAATGGCATTTTCACTTTATTAAAACTGTTCCTCACACAGCACTTCAACACTTAACATTTTTACTTCTGTGATATTTTGCAGAACCCAGCCCAGCAAAACCTTCTTTTGGACAAGCAACTGAAACAGCCTACTCCACCCAAAGCACAACTGTGTCTCATATCAAGACACCCCCAATCACAAGCATGTGTTACAGGTCCCTCAAGATACCTTGTGCTTGCTTCATTTATGCTACGTGCACAGAGAACACCCTAAACTTATCTGGTGAGAAAATTATCTATTGAAAGGCCTTCCAGGGTCCTCTAAAGAATTTGTTCAAGTTGAGAGAAGGAACAAGAGAACAGAGCCTTAACACATACTTAGCTCAGATTACCCAAGGCAGAGATGTATGAAGTCAAAATCCCAGTTTTACCCTAAAATATTTCGAAGAGACTTCATGGATAAACAGAATTGCTCTCCAATTTCCAAGACAGGACAAGGAAATTTAATGCATGAAATACTAGTAAGGAAGAGATCCCCAGGAGTCTCAAAAGGATCCCTCCATTTCTGACTGTTCACCGCCTCCTCTTCCCACAAAAGTAAGAGTTTATACATGCAGCTGTGAAGGAAACCAGAGCTCCATTATCAGACTAGATTCCTCCTCCCTGCACAATTACACCAAACAATACTGGAGAGCCTGACTAGAAATATGCTCTGAAAAAGATTTCAGAAAGATACAACCATTTTGTTTCTTCTGGGACTAGAATAGAGGGAGAGGAAGAATTCTCATTTTTTCTTTCCTAAGCATATAAAGAACGGAATTCACCCTGCCTCCCCAGCCCATTGACTGGCGCAGAGGCAGTCCTTTGGGAACCATCATTTTATTCTTTAGTATACTCTGAGCTTGGAACTCTCACTTCATATTCCAAAGGGTTTTGATATGTAAAAGTCCAACACAGCGATAAGGGAGACTAAGTTTGTGGCCCAAGGAGCCAGAGGCTCATGTTTCTCAGCCTGTAAACTGCAGACAGTTGCTTACATTGAACAGGCATAAGCATTCTTGTGTGTGAAGAGTCTGGACTAGGCTGGTAAACTTAGATCACAGGGACAAACATTTTTAATTACAACCTCGTACCACTGCTCCCTCAGTGAGGCCAGGGAAAACTCAAGTTCAAAAACCGAAGCTTCACTAAACGCAGCCATCCTGTAGCTTTCCACTGAGTGGGAGTATGGAGCACATGGCCCCCCTGAGCCTATGCCAATGAGCTTCTAAGGAAGTAACATCTCTATCAGATTCTTGTCAGAACAATTTTTTGCTGAACCTGGAGGTCTCGGGACCTATCCTTAGGCCCCCTACAGGCACATGCTCTGCAGCTGCAAAGGAACAGGACAGATTCCCCAGCTGTTACTTTTTACAAACATTATCCTGAAAACTAGAGAAGTTATTTCACAATTCTCTGAGTCAGGCTCACAATTCACATCCTGGGGGGAGAGTTGCAATGCTTGAGAAAAATGTAAAAACAGTGATGTTAGTAAGTGAGAAGGAACATTTAGGCGCTAGAAGACGCCTAAGCCTGAACTGTGTCTGATTCCGGCACGCGTGAGCAAGACTCTGCCTCAGGTGTTACAGTAGCAGCCCAAGCACTTCCAAAAGGGAAGGGTCTGAGGGCATGTCGTCAGCAGAATAAAAGGCATACACCAAAGAGAAGCCTGCTACATGCAGATATATGAACGCATGGCAAGCAGCCTGTGTGTACACACACACACACACACACACACACTCCAAGAAGGGAAGATGCTATGCTGCAATGAAGAAAGACAGAATCCACAATATGCTTGTCTACTAGAACATTAATATGAGCTATAGCTCAAGCATTCCTTTTAACTTAGCCCCTGTCCTCGTATCCATTTATGTGGGGAGAGGGATGAGTGTAGTTATATGACCAGAGGTATAGGGCACACCTAGCATGAGCTTACCTTATCAGGTGCTGGCACAACCTCTATGTAGTGTGGGTGCAAGTTAGTGCCAGAACGTAACTGATGATCCTCTTGTTTTCCCAGCATTCTCCTAGGCCCAAAATGCGGAAGTCTTTTCTTGCCATCTAACTATTCCGTGCTTCCTGATCAGAAGTCAGTCACCCACTACTACATGTCCTGGTCTGTTCTGTTCGATATTCATTCCCCATGTTCGCAAGCAACTTCCAATGCCAGCAAGGCTGTCATACAACCTCTGGTACAGAACTCTGGATTTTGATAATGGCACCCAAGAAGATACAGTCTCAGTGTGCTGCCAGCTTACTAGAAGCTGTAACTATCATATTGCTGGATCTCTGGTTAGAAACTTGCAGGGGCCACACCATCATCAACATCCAAAATGCCAAGCTTTAAAATAAGACTGTCAAGCAAGGAATCGAAGAAGTGGGGCTTTTGTACTGGGAGAAGATAAATCAAATAGACGCTCAAGGCCAAGGACTATAACTTCCAGTATGGTGATTCCCGGAGCATGTGTCTGTACTGCAGAGACAGACAGTCATCAGCAGCAGTCCAAGCACAAACCCAGATTTCATACTGGACAGATCAAGGGCTCTGGGCAGGGCTGTGGGTCAAGTGGACTGTGGGGAGCACACAGAGCCACAAGATGCAGATCTGGAAGAAGAGGAACCCTGAGTCCAATGCTTCTACACCCAGACAGCCTGGCCTCCACCTGTTGTCCTCTGATGGATGAGACAGAAGCACTCAAACCAGCAACTCAGCCTGGTAAGATTCACAGAAAATCGTAATAGGTTTGTTATGGATATTACACATTATACAGGGGGTATAAGTTAACAGCGGTAGAGACTGGGCATTAACAGGTTATGAGGAATATTATGAAATTGAGGGGACTGGTGGTTTTGCTATAATGACAGTTTTAGCTTCAGTAGAGGGCAGAAAGAAGAAGTTTCTCCATTTTCCCTGACATCCCTTCCACACCCCTCTCTCTTCCCACACATGATGTGCAGTTCAAGATGGATTCCAACCAGACAGGACTTCAATCATGCAGTAATTTATTGCTGCAAACAGAATTGGATGCATAAAAAGCAGAATATTACACGACTATTCTTGCAGTTGCAAGGTAGGCTTAAGGGTACTACAAGTACAGTTGCAACATGCATAGATATCTGCATTTCTGACACTGGCACTAGCATCAGTGATCAAGGCAGGTAAATTTGTAAAAGACCATTCGCGTAAGTACCAAGTGCAGAACTCTACTAAAACGTGTCATTTTAAAGCTCCAGAGTTTGGTTGCAGGATGGGGGTTTGTAAAGATATATCCATGGTGATTCTGTGTTGCTGCATGGAAGCACTACCTCAGCATCCGGTTTCTGTAGGTTTTAATTTTGGCCCACTCCTGCATGGAATGATGCAGAAGAATTTTTAATTCAACAGAAATTCCAAAACAGTCAAGTCAATAAGGTTTCCATGCAAAGCAAACTCCCCATGCTCCATTTCTCCCTCACACACAGGAGATCACTAGTCCCTGCCAAATCATTAGTCTGCTCAGCTACCAGACGACTAAAAGATTTCCATGGCAGAGAGGTTTTTCTGCCAGACGCCTCGTACGTGCGCCATAGATGACCCTACCAAAATCAGGAAGCTCATTCAAAAAAGCCCACGAATATTTCAGAGACATTGCCCTCCTTTACCACCCATGAAGGAACCAAAGAAACAATTGCCTGGCAAATAGTATTTACTACAGGACCAACAACTGACTTACCGATATCAAACTGATTAAGCACAGACCTGTAAAATCTGCGGCAGAGGCAATCTGCTTCTGGTATGGTATGTCCCTTCTCATTTGCATGTCCTAGCACTGAAGGCTGGAGAGAGCTCTTTGCACAGATTCAGGAAAGTGGCATCTCTCATATGCAAACTGAACCCACTTATGCCTGCCTAACAATAGAGTCCTACTATTCCATTTTTGGTCCTTTTCTAGAACCAGTCAGCATAAGGAGAGTCATCAGCCATATTAAAAATTGCATCAGCTGTCTCTACTCCTCCAACTTAACATGAAGCTTCCACATTCTCCCTAAGCAAGCATTCCATTGCTTTCTCATGGCACCAAGCCACTGCCAACATGTCCACCACTGCTTTCTCATGTCCTGTTTCTGCCTCCTCTTGCAAAAGTGAGAGTTCCATTAGTGCCAAGATATGACACAAATCATTGGTCCAAGCTGGATCCATGCCTTGCCACCAGCTGGAAAGAAGGCAGCAGAAAAAGAAGTCTGGAGTGGGCCAAGCTGGAATTAGTTTAAGTTACTGAGTTTGTGTCTTTTCTGCCCAGGATCTCCAGAAAGAAGAGAGAAATTTTGCACAATACGCTGAGAAAGCACTAAAAGAGTGGTGTGGTTACTGTGCCCCCAAAAGTCTTGACACTACACAAGCAAGAAGAGTGCCAGTGTGGCATTAACCACTTTCTGCCCACAGCACTCAAGTATTACTTTGTAGTGTAGCCACTCTCCCTTGTGAGAGGCTCACACAAGGGAAGTAACTCCAGGGAAGACCACTCAAGCTAATTCAGTAAGGTGGATGCACTCACTGATTAGAAAAACTGAAATTCATCTCATTGCCTCACTGGAGATTTAAGAGAGACTCAAACCTGTAACAGATTTGCAAATAGCCAAATTTGCAAAGACAAGACAGCAGACTTTCAGGAACGCCAGTATTAGACAGATAAAACCCTAATGCTGTTCACACTAAACTCTGTTACCACAAGCACAAACTACCAACTTCTAACAAGTCTGTAACATATGGGAATGAGGAAGTGTAGTGGGGTTGGGGATCAAGGAGTTTCAAAACGATAGCAAGAAGCATTCCTGTTGAGTGCAGAATGAGACTGCTGAATTCAAGAGGACAAGGAGGGACAGAGGTAAAGATTTTAGAAAACTTCAGTACTTCCAGGAATATATTCTATAGTAACTACCTACAGCAGGTTCCAGGAAACAAACATGCATTATGCTTTTTCAGGGCTTTAGCACGTAGGAGCTTAACTGGATTGTTAGAGGGGTCCACTGATTTATAGATTGGGTGGCTGCTTCTTCCAAAGCCAGTTATAGTTCACTCTCAGATACCACAATGAAGAGCTCTGTTCATGTTCCTGTGATTGAAATATAATCACTTTTATATGTCCCTTAACAGTCTCAAAGCACTGTGCAAATGTTAGTTTTTAAAGATTTCTAATTACTTTTAGATGTGATAATATAGAGAAAAGGATATGAATCCAGCTCAAATGATACTTTCCAGCTTGCTCCTGTCCTTCCATATTTCCTAAAGGCTGCCTCTTCTACCTACTCGTTAATATAAACAGTCCAAATATAAATAGTCCATTGAGCCTTTTACCCTCTCTTTCAGTGAGTTTTGAAGAATCAGCTAAAAACTGGGTGCCCATAGGTGGAGAGAGTGAGTGAACTTTGTGAAACAAGTAGGCATGACAACTCTAGGAAGAAGACCCCACAAGTACTCAAATGTTATGATTTGTTAATGAGATCAGCTTCTTCACAAGCAGAAACAAACAACCCCCTCTGGATGGAAACATCAGGTTCTGAAGAACTCTTCTATTCATAGTCCATGCTCAGTATTGATCTGCAGCAACAAGCGTGTTTTTCTGAAAACTTAAATTCAGTTCAAATGTTGCAATATTCAGAAAGACAAAAGAGGTCCTCAGGCTGAAAGTGAAGAGCTATTTCCACTGTTCCCCACTGACTAGCCCAATGCTGAAAGGAAGTTCATGTACATAGAGCCTAATGCATTTCAGTTAGTTAGCACTGCTGAGAAAGGGCACCCAAACTTTACCCATTGGCAGGCAAAACTGGCAGCCTGCCAAGACCCCAGAGGCCATGCGTAATTGGCATTAAAATAACACCGTTCACAAACACCCTCATTTTTTAATAGTGAGAAGCCCTCCAACAGCAACTACTGGCTCCACCATGCAATAACTAGTCAGAGAGAGTAGCCCAGGGGTCAGCAACCTTTCAGAAGCAGTGTGCTGAGTCTTCATTTATTCACTCAGCTTTAAGGTTTCACGTGCCGGTAATACATTTTAATGTTTTTTAGAAGGTCTCTCTCTATAAGTCTATATATATTATATCACTAAACTAGTGTTGTATTGTAAAATAAACAGGGTTTTCAAAATGTTTAAGAAGCTTCATTTAAAATTAAATTAAAATGTTGATCTTATGCCATTGGCCCGCTCAGCCCGCTGCTGGTCTGGGGTTCTGTTCACCTAGGCCGGCAGCGGGCTAGCGAGGCCTGCGGCTGGGACCCCGGCTGGCAAGGGTCCAGCAGCCAGGACCCCAGACCAGCAGCGGGTTGTGTGGGGCCAGCGGCCAGGACCCCAGACCAGCAGCGGGCTGTGTGGGGCCAGCGGCCAGGACCCCAGACGGGCAGTGGACTGAGCGGCTCAGCCCACTGCTGCTCATGGGTTCCATCCACTGGCTCCTGCCAGCCGCGATCCCGGCTGCCGGACCCGCTCAGCCTGCTGCCAGTCTGGGGTCCCGGCCCTGCCCACATACAGTGGGTACCTACCTTCTCCCTGATTCTGGCCATTCTTTTCCTCTCTCTGCACTGAGCTGAGAGTGGGAGTGCACTGAGCACAGGGCTGGGGGTGAAGGATCAGGCCAGGAGCTAGAATGAAGGAGGGAGCCCAGGGTTGGGGAAGGCGATTTGGGTGTGGGGCACTTACCTGGGAAGCTCCCATTTGATGCAAGGTGGGACTGGGGGGAGGGGGTGCAGGAGCTCCCATTTGGTGCTCAGGGTGGGGATGTGGCAGGTGCAAGAGTCAGGGCAGAGGGCTGGAGTCAGGGCTGGGTATGTGGGGGAGGGGGGTGCGGAGGGATGAAGGAGTCAAGTAGAGGGCTGTGGAGGGGGTGGGTACAGGGGTCAGGGCAGGAGAGCCTGGGGGTGTGGCGGGGGCAGATGGAGCTGGGTAGGTGTGGGGGAGGGGGGGTCAGGGCTAAGGATGGTCAAGGGCTGTGGTACTGCCCCCTAAGAATCCACCCTGCCATGCTCTTGGTTCCGCCTGACTACCCCCTCCTGGGACGCCTGCATTCAATCCCCCCCCCCAGGACCCCGACCCCCTAATCTAAGCGTCCGCTGCTCCTTGTCCCTCTAACTGGATCCAACTGCCCAACCATTACCACACCTCCACCCAGACAGATCCCCGGATGACCCATGCCTAATCCAACCACACCCTGCCCCTTAGACGACCCCTGGACCTGCCATACCTCCCATCCAACCCCCCGCTCCCTGACTGCTCCCTCCAGAGACCCCCTACCACTAACCACCCCCCATCCAACCCACCCTGCTCCCTGTCCCCTGACTTTCCCCATCCCTTATCCAACCCCACCAGCCCCGGAGCCCTTACCATGAGGCTCCACGCAGAGCCAGATACGCTGCCCCGTGGGAGCATGCAGCCCCGCCCCTCAGAGCGCTGTGCACATGGCGGCAGGCCCCAGGGGAGCGGGGGCCGGTGGCTTGCTGTGCTCGGCCTGGCACTCTGGCCCAGGAGCACAGACCCCGCAGCTTGCAGCGCTGAGAGAGTGGGGCCATTTGCCTACCCCCTGCACACGGATGACTATGTTTCTGCTCCCTGCCCCTGCAGGGGGAGCGGAGGGCAGAGGAGAGCCGGACAGGCTGGGGAGGATTTTTAATGGCATGCTGGAGTGTGCCATTAAAAATTGGCTCACAAGCCATAGGTTGCAGACCCCTGGAGTAGCCTCTTCTCAGATCAAATTGGACCACTGCACTCTAGCCACCTGTAGTCTTCTAAAATCCTCCTTCGTGTTAAAGAGGAGAAATGACCTAGGCCAGATCAGCCAACAGAGACATTTAACTTCCAGTTAGGGAATTCTAGCAGGTTGCATCCACCCAGCCTGCAGCAAATAAAGCAGAGTAGAATCAAAAATCCAGACACTGGTGTCTAGTCAACAAAGCACTTGCACCAATGGACTTCATACTGTGACAGACCCAGGACAGTGTGCTACAGGAGTCTGGTAGAGGGCAAATATACTAGTCACTGGCTGAGTAGTTTTCTGTTCCCTGAGTGATTAGAGCAGGGGCTGCACTGGAGTAATCAGGAACCTGCTAGAACCAATTAAGGCAGACAGGCTGATTAGATCACCTGCAGCTAATCAAGGCAGGCTAATCAGGGCACCTGGGTTTAAAAAGGAGCTCACTCCAGTCAAGGAGGGAGGAGCTAGAGAAGAGGAAGTGCATATGAAGAGCTGGGAGCAAGCGGCTGTGCTGCTGGAGGACTACGGAGTACAAGCGTTATCAGATACCAGGAGGAAGGTCCTGTGGTGAGGATAAAGAAGAAGGTGTTTGGAGGAGGCCATGGGGAAGTAGCCCAGGGAGTTGTAACTGTCATAGAGCTGTTACAAGAGGCTCTATAGACAGCTGCAATCCACAGGGCCCTGGGCTGGAACCCAGAGTAGAGGGCAGGCCCAGGTTCCCCCCAAACCTCCCAACTCCTGATCAGACACAGAAGGAGCTGGTCCAGACTGTGGGGGAGATCACTTGAGTTGAGCAAATCTGCCAGTAAGTGCAGGACCCACCAAGGTAGAGGAGGAACTTTGTTACAACACATTCAGCTAAGGGGTTAACTGCTGCAAGCCAATAAATTTGGTAATTCATACCGCTGAATTCACACCAGATCACCTGTGGGGTGAGTCATGCCACCCCAGCTGAAGGCAAGAAAATCCTTGGGTCTTGAAGCCCTAGCTGAAACAGCTTGCTCCCTATCCCTACCCTTTTGATGCTGTAGCCAATGCCCTTGCTCTGCACCTTACTACCGAACCCTAGGACAGCTTCTCACTCCTCACTCCCACAGGAGCTGGCTCCAAGAACGGGTAAGTGGGGCTTCAAGAACTCCATAGCTCCTTGGAGCAACTCTTCCCAATCCTCCAACTGACAGCAGTGCAAAGGCAGCAAAGGAAACGGAGGACTCCTGAACTCTACACACATACCCATATACACCTTTTTTGATCTGCAACCGATAATGTGACTCAAAGGCCATCATCCTGTGATTTAAATCCCACAATCCTTTGCAATTACAATCACATAGGATTTTGGTGGGTGGCAGAACAATTTTTTTCTTGGCTATTTTATTAGTTGTGTGCCAAAATATATTGAAAACTAGTGTCCAGGAACTCTATTTGATCATGGGGAAGGAACAGAAATAGAGGGAGGCTCAGATCATGAATTTATCACGGGAATTTTTAATGAGTGCAATCCTAGTATCTACACATCTGGACACCAGGCTAATATTACCACTTTTGTAAAGCCCATTTGATAAGGTACCCTCAGAAGAACCAAAACAAAATCGCACTAGATTGAAAATGTTCTAGGCAGAAAAAAGAACAGTTTTAAAACATACACTAAGTGAGAGGAAGAAGGTTCTGCCTTTAAGCCTCCAACAAATCCTAAAATTCTCAGCAAGTGGGCACAGAACAAGCCTACCTTGTTGTTGACTTCCACAGTTTTAATACATACAGGGAAATACCACCCACCCTCAGGTTTCCTGAAGTTGCCACTGAATATGGGACTTTTTTCCCCACATCCAGTCCTTTGCTAGCAGTGATGCTTTACCCTAGAGGTGATGTTTAATTGGTGGGCAAGCAATTCTTAAATATACAATCTGAAAACAGACTTAGGACCTGCAGGTGCTACATAAAAGGAAGCCAAATGTGTAAAGTCCAAAAATAAAAAACTCACTGCCACTCTTCTCTTCAAAACTATGATATAGTACACATTAGCTCCTGCACTAAAGTTTGAAATGTTATTAATTGCTTATGTTCCATAAGTTAAACCTTAAGTACTGCAAGATTCAAAAACAAAAAATGCAAGTCCATGGCAGGCAGCTGTGCAACTTATTCCTGTGTGTCAGAGAGATGCTGAGTCATTCTACTGCTTGTCTTTACTTGCATCAGTTTTCTGTGGGGATTGCATGGGGGGGAAGGCATCAGTAGATTAACAGAGATCAGCTTTCATGAAAGCTAGGAAGTAGGAGAACTGCCTGTATTCAAAATGCAAAGAACCATGATTAATATACTTATTTATTGAGCACACTGCCAATATTTATCATCATACAAACAGAAGACACTCCTTGCTCACAGGAGCTTACAAGTACAGTCTTAAGGTATGTTTACGCTGCAGCTGTGCCACTGTATCACAGACACTTCCTATATCAATAGAAGGAGTTTTTCCATCTATGCAGTTAATTCGCCTCTCCAAGAGGAGGTAGATGGGTCAATCGAAGATGCTTCTGTCGACCTAGGTATGTCTACATGGGGGTTAGGTTGATATCACTACAGCAAAGTTTTTCAGACATGAGCAAGATAGCTAGGTCTATCTAATTACTAAGTGTAGACCAGGCCTAACTCAGACCTACCACAAAGCCTCTCCTCTCCTTTCAATACACCACTGTGGCTACAAAGGAAGGTCAGAGCGTCTGCATGTAGTTATCATCACATATGAACAAGTTAAGGAACAGTGTAACTTAACTCTTGGCAAGGGACTCCAGTGTCTACAGACAGGAAAACCTGGGAGGGAACATGTACAAATGATTATAGCATGTCCAGAAGCTACCCAATGAAAGCAGACACTATTTGGGCATGATTCAGCTCTTGCATCTAACTGCAATGTTCAAATTCTGGATCCCAAATACAGTCTTACAGGGAAGGCTCTGGCTAACTCCTTATCTTTTAGTATATGAGGAATGTATACGTTTCTTCCTCCATCTACAGCAAAGCCACAGAATGAATTCTGTAACAAAAAACACACATCTCCCATTCACACACACAAATAGGGCACAGTCTGAAAACAGGATACAAGCAACAAGGTGGCAGAGGGACAGCAGTGTGGGAATGATCAAAACTTGTCTATATTGGAAGTTATTCCTGATTATTCCTAATTTATTCCAAAATAAACTCATCCACAGGAAGTCAGACAGCCTTATTTTAATCTAGCTTAATTCCACTTTCAAAAAGGATTAAGGCATTCCTATTCTAGGATAGGAGCATCAGGAATGGCTATTCTGCTTTAAAAATTAACACCCTACTATAACCCAAATTAACTTCCTAGCATAGACAATTTGGGAGGCCCTGTCTCCTCTCCTGCTGCATGTGTGTCCTGCCTATCAGAGCACAAAAGCAACATCTCTCAGACAGCTGTTTGGGCCATGCTATGGCATAACAATTTCTTCCATCAGCTGTTAAACACTGTCCCCTCCCTTCTCAGAACATGATGTCCCTTCTGAATTGGTCTGGAGGAAGACATGTTGACAGCACACTCCTCATTCTTCAGATAGAGAAAGAGCCCAACAAGGGCCAAATCAGAATCAATTCAATATATCAGTGTAGATCTCTGGTAAAATAAGTCCATAAGTGCTGTATATACCCCCCTACAGTGTCTGCCACAGCTCAGTTTCCTCCATTAATGGGAGATTCTATGGTGACTTAAAGGGAGGTGGGGGAGAGAACAAACATATATATAGAGCACAACACTTCAGGCTTCCAGTCATATGCCCAAGCTACAGGACAAAACTAGTTTTTTCCATTTACATACCACCCTTTAAGCAGGACATGAATACACAACGTGAACATGGGTTGGACAGGTTTGGGTCATTTGTACTGCTGACTTATCTTAGTCCTTCTTCATTTGCTGCATTTCTACTGACCTCTCTCTTCATCCACTTACACACATTACAAATACTTATAAGCACCCAAAATATTCTGCCTCAACTGAATTTCTCTCTATATCTGAACACATGCGCACAAATACAGCTCTAGTCCCCTGACCCCATAAGATTACAACCTATCCTCACTCAGCTCTGTTCTGCTCTACTGCCATGTTACTGGTTGTCAGGGTTATTTACATTTTCAAGCTGTTCAGAAGGCCCTTGTCAGTAAAAATCCTGCCCCTGCATCCAGTCAGATGAGGAGTAAACTTCATCAGGGGCCTGATTTGTAACAACTAGTACTGCAGCATGCCAGTTACACTATAACAGGTTCCATTCTGATAATCTTTACAGACTTACTACACTGATTCCTGCTGGGTCATGACTCATCCACATTCACTTGACAATAAGTTGGTCAGAAGGAATGCAACAGCCCCCAGGTTCAGAGCATTTGCCTGGCAACAGATCCTGAACTTATATTGACTGCTCTTCTCTCTCCTCCCCCCCTTGGCAGCTTTAGACCTTATCTCAGGTTTGGGTTTGTATCCAATGTGATTTCAGGCACCAAACTCCCAGCATGTGTGTTTTACTGACCAAAACATTACAAGATAAACAGTAATATACTGCATGATACTACGGATCAAATCCAGGTACGGAAACAGAATACACTCTGTGTGTGAAATCCATTAAATTAATACTGCTGTGGAAGCCTTAAGACATGCATTTCCTGACCTTGTGAATGTAACTGTAGTTCTTTACAATACATGAACATGAAATACGAAACCTTAAAAAATTCCAAGTGTCCTGTACTCAATGTCAACATTTCAAAGATCTCAAGTAAACTCTGGAATTCTCATCTCACTAAAAGACGGGTCATCAGCTTCACCTCTTCAACCATGAACCTACAAACACACAAGGGCAGACCTCCGCAGAACCCCACTGAAAATGGTGTTCCACTGAAAAGCAGGATCCTCCTCTGCACAGAAAATTGCAAGATTCAGGTCTTTGTTGCTATCATAGTTTTGCTGGAGACAGATTTCTCCAGGATTGGTCTAAACAGGGCAGCAGCATGTTAATTAACATTGTTACGCCCATATATTTGCAATGGGGAAAAAAAAATGTTAATGAAAGCTGAGTGTGACATTTTTAAAGATATTTTTCAAAGACTAAAATGATAGAACACTTTTGTCCCTCATTTTTTTCTTGTCCTGACATTAAAGCAAAATTTTAAATGGAGTATTTTGCTGAGTCTCTCTCAATGAGAACTTTACAACCTCTCTCAGGCAAACTGTACTTGCAGCAGCCACAAAGCAGGAACCTACATCCCTGCTGAGGCCAGATAGGAAAAAATAGTGAGTAGAAGATAGCAGAACTTCACTGAAAGGCTAAAAATCTTAGAAAAATCCCTCGAGCTCAGGTTTTTATCTATCACACTTATTTTTACCCCTAGCTCATGCAAAGCTGGTAGTCCTTGGCAGCCACGTGCCCAGTCCCGGTTTCAAACTTCACAGTGAAACATGCTAATTCTTTTTTTGGTATTGTCAAAAAATCACAAATAATGGGCTTGGTGTATAAATATGGGAATTATAATGGAAATTGTTTTTGCAACCGTAACTACCTGCATAACAAGTGCAAACAAAACCAACTATCATAGTCTTAGCTCTAGTGCAATTCATTCTGAAGAACCCCAAAGTGCTTTACAAGCTGCAAGACAGTATGCACATCTCTGTGCCTGGTTGCTACCCAAACGGCACTGCACCCCAAATGTGCATGTGTGCGTGCACACAGATTTTTGGCAAGCGAGACAGGACAAATCTCTAACACACACTCGTACAAAACCAGTTTCCCCACTCAGAAACTCACTAAAAACAAAAGCCGCTTTGACCAGGGCTTTGGAGCTGTGCTCCTGCTCTGCTCCAGATCCAGACAAAAACCTGCAGCTTCAGCTCCAGCTCCAAAGCCCTGGCTTTGACCCACTTAAATCACTGACAGATTAAGTAGTTTTTGACATCCATGGCTAAGAACTGATTGACTAACCAACCCAAAAGTTTCAAGGAGGTACATATGTCAGCACGTAGCTCCCTAACTGCCCCGTCTCCTCCAGGCGCCAACAATATAAAGTCGCCACCTTACACTTGACAGCCTGGAAAGAATTTGAGACTATACAGAGATTGCTACAAATCTGACTTTCCTGTAGTGATATAGTTGAAGCAGCAAATAGGATAGGGAGAGGAGAGGCAAGGAGACAAATCCTTTAATTACCAATAACTGCACACCAGAGAAAAGACACAACTGCAGCACAAAGTAAACAACTGTGAAAAAGTTGTTATCCTTGTTCAACAGAGTCTTTTGTATGTGTGCAGACAAAACTGTTTGGTGCATGTCCTCCCACTTTGATACTGTAGAACTTTACTGGCATGGTTCCTGGAGAACAGTGAATGGAGAAAATGCAAATCAGGGCTATTGTTAAAAGGGGTGAATTTATTCACATTCCTGAGTAGCAGCATTCCTGGAGCATAACAATTTGAGAGGCTCTTCAGCTGAGGTGTGCACATTTTAATACTCCACAATAAATAAATATTCCTTGATAAAGAAACCATGTTAATTATTGCCAGCGCCAGGATGGCAGCTCAGAACACCATTAAACGTACAGGGGTATTAATGTGATGCTGCTGTGGAACGGTACTTCCCTGGACTATATCTTTTAAAACAAAAGTTAGTTTACAGATGGCAGAAGATACAAAACTGGGCTTCCCAGGATGCTGAAGCCCTCTGCTTACCCCATAACAGGTACAGAATCAGCTTACCCTATGCAGCGCTTAATTTGTCCTGAGCAAATTCAACAATAACCTTCATACCTGTGCATGACTACACTACAAAATATTGATGTTACAAAACTTGCAAACATAACTAACATGCCTCAATCCTGAAGGGAGGTTCCTTTTCCCTGGCCCTTTCAATATTTGCCATTTTTGCCCAGTTTCCCCAATAAGGAAGCCAAGCAGTCTTCAGTGAGCACTGTCAGGTGGACAGCTGCCCAACTGGGCTTCAGATGGACCAGATGTGAGACTTCATAGAGGTCACACAATAGCTAGTTTGTAATAAGTAACTTCTGATTGCTACCAGTCCAAACTGCATTGAAACCAGTGATCCAGGAGTAAAAGGCTCTCATCAAACCTCTGGAGCCATCCATTCAAAGAATAAGATTTCTTATACAATAAAAGCTGTGTTATCCGGCACCAACCAAAAGGCTCTATAAACCAGCATTTCTGATCTTCACTGAAAGTCTGGTTTATAGCCTGGTTGGTGCGGGGCCAGCAGGCTCCCTCCCTGGCTCCTCTTGGCTCCCCGAAATTAGCATGTCCCTGCTGCACCTTAGAGGAGGAACAAACACGAGGGGTTTGGAGTGCAGGAGGGAGAGGCAGGACGAAGGCTCTGAGAGGGTGTTTGGGCCCGGAATGCCAGATCCAAGCGATACTCACCTCGGGCGGCTCCCCGCAAGCAGCGATATGTCCCTGCTATCCCTAAGCGGAGGCATGCTAGGCAGCTCTGCTCCCTCCAACACCCGAACTCCCTCCGTCTTACTTAAATAAATAAATTAAATAAATTCTGGTTATTTACCAGCACCCGCCCATACCCCCAAACATGTCAAATACCAAAGCTTTTACTGTATTTCTTCCCCCACATCTCCTTCCCCTTTCCACTGGAAGTATCTGCACATTGGGACCTAGTAATCACGGGAAAGGAAGACCGAACTAAGGACTCCCAACTCTGCCATTAGGATTTGCAATCACCAATATAAAGACTTCCCCAGAAAAGCAGCAGCTGTTGGAACTTGTCACAACAGAAACAGTACAGCTCTGTGACCCTGACCTGTCCAAAACAGCTAGAGCAGGAAGGATCCAGAAAACAGAGGTTTTAGTTCCAGCACTAAGGCACCTTGGGGGGAGGGGGGGGCTGCTTAATGCTACGGTGGCGGTAACGGGAGAAACGTCTTTTTAAAATGAAAAATATTTTAAAGTAACTAAGTTACTTAAATGATAAATATGGTCAGTCACTCCACTGTACCAGCCAATTAGCAGGAAGAAAAGAAACAAACAATTGTAAAACTCCACCATCCTTTTAAGGAAAAAATGCCAAAGAGGATGAACATCCAAGTTGCTTCCTCATTTCTCATGAAGCTACACGTAAGATAGAGGTCAAAGCTCAAAAACTTTGAACTCTGCGGGTATTTACAAACAGTGTATTAACGGTCTTAAAATAAAATAGCTGCACTGCGTTACAGCAGGTTTCCTGCAGAACTGTGCAAGTTTCATTCTGAAATACTGAATGACCTCTCAGCCTCTTTCTCCCACCCAAAATATATATTTACGAAGGCTTTTCGAGGGAAGGAGAAGGCGTTTCAACCAAGTATTTGAATATTCAGGAATATGGCATTTAAATTAAATCCACAAAGGCAACTCTGAATTGTCAGTGTCATGAATGTGTTTAGATTCTGTCAGAAGGAATTTATGGCCAACCTTTGAATACAGAGCAAGTCTAAAAGTTGCCACTGTCCCTGCTTGCTGCTCCTTACTACACACAACTTCCTGGTTAAACCATTCCAATTTAGAAGCCCAGGAGGAGAAAATGAGCTACTAGAAACACTGTGAAAGTGCAGGCAGAAACCTAGCTAAGTTTTAATTACTTCAAGCTGCAACTCTATGGAAGTACATGGTTGGGGTGGAGGATTTATCGATCAATTTTATGACACGTTAACTGTAAACACACGGTTGCTGATGTGAATTCGTCAATAATGGCACCAATGCTGCCAAATCTCCTGCCCCTGAGGGGAGAGATGAACATTCAAACTGTTTAGTACCAAGTACACATGTTCAAGGATGTTTCACTGGAGAAGGAGAGGGAGGTAGAAAGCGGCACGCATGTGCAAGCCTGCATCTTCTGCCCACTCAATCATGAAACTGCCCTGATTTCCACGCCTTCGATCTGCTTGTGTCGCTTCAGTGCTGAAGTAAACACGAGAACTGAGTTTTAGCTTGAAGCACAGGGAGGTCATTTTCAGTAAGGCTCAATGAAATATTCCAATATTTATCCGTCTAGCACCCAGCCCAAGGAAAACAAAATTACTCCACAAGTTAATGCGGCAGCAGCAGCAAGAAATCTGCCTCACAAAGGAATATGATGGCCATGGTGGAGGAAAGGGCTGGTTATATTATTTAAGATTAGAGTTAGTGAAAGCTATTATTTTGCAAAAGGTCCCTCTAACAGTTAGCAAGAGCTTTCAGTCTCAGCTTGGCGTCAGAGTTTGGCTTAAAAATTATATTCCTTCTCCCTGCACCCCTCAAAACTTTGTTCAAAGCAATAGGAGCAGCAGATTCTTTAGGATAAAGAGACACAGGAAGGGCTTTCCTAAGCACTATACCCAGATGTTCAGATTCTTTTCTTAACCTGTGCATTATATAATTGTTTAACTTTTGACATGCATCTCAGTCCCACGAGGGTTCTTTTCACTCCACCCACCTTTGTACCCAGAACTATCAGAAGAACGAGAGTTTAAGATACTGTACACACACACACAAAAGAAATCCCGCTCCACCACTGTAAGTCACCTAGCAGCCTCAGATCGCCTCCTTACTCTAAAAAGCCCTAGACAAAGGATAAAATACACCATGTTAACAGTGAAGGTCATTTAGTCTAGGGAAAGGGGTAGGCATGCTTTTCTGGCACTGTTCCAAGGAAGCTTTCATTTCCCAGCCCAAAACATTGTTCAAGCTAACATACTGCAAATATAATAAATGTTTCTGACTCTCCAGCAAATGGGGTGTAAGAGTCATGACAGAACGGTGTAACAGCATTCTTACTAACCCTGCTAGTCAAGGCAGCAGTGTGAAGAAGTACAGAGAATGGTGGTAAGGGCAGGGGGGCGGAGGGAGGAGATAGGAATGGGATTACATGGAAAAAACAGAAGCTTCTGTGTGAATAGTGCTGTATTCAGTTTTGCCTGAGGCTAGAGGGGGGGGAAAAAAACACAAAAAACAAACAAAACAAAAAACCACATGGCAGAAAGAAACAGAACATTTAGGAGGTGCTGGTGAAGGGCGCCTGTTTTTGTCACCTAATTGGGGACAAATGATGTAAGAAACAGAACATCAGAAGACATAAATTAAGAAATTAGCAATTACACTCCATAGTGAGGGAAGCAGAAAGGCTTCCTGGCACTAGATCAATTATGGGAAGTGGATCAGAGAAGCTACATTAGGGTAGCTAATATTTGCTGGGCTGGTAACCTGGGTCACAAAAGCAGAGATGAATTTTGGTCCGAGTTTTCTGTCCTCAAACAGGCACGGTGGACTGGCATAATATACAAACTCTATGCAAACCCCCAGTATAGGAGGAGCAGAGGCCCAAACATCTATAGACACGAGTGTGTCAGTGGAAAGGAGGGTGGGGGAGAGCTAAGAGCACGAAACCTAGTAGAAAGGTTTCCCAACAAAGAGAGACAACTTTTGAAGTGCAAGACTGTTAGTTAGAATGTGGGACTCAATCAGACAAGATCAAAAGACACTGTGATGATATCACCACTGTCCAAGAAAGGAGTAACCCCCACGACCAGGTTGCAGAATCTTCAGAAAAAACCACCATAGCTACCAATGAGGTGTGGGAGGGGGGGTTGGTTTTTTTGTTTTGTTTTGTTTTTTTAATACTGAACCTTATTTTTCATATCTCCCCTTTGATGTAGGCAACATGGGGCAGATTGAAGTGTGTCTATTTGCCAACTTTGTATATTATTTATCTGTGTATATTGAACTCATCTCCACTGACTCCCTATAATGCATTTTATCAAAGAGTAGGACGGGGAGAATGAACACTAGGTCCTAACAGGTCTTTTCCCATTTCTACATTTCTATGATTAAGAAAGGTCACTGAAGTCAATGGGAGTTTCTGGGTCCTCAAAGTTTCTTAAAACCAAGCCACTTCTTTATATGCTTGTATATTAATTTAGGGCATCTAACTTTAGGTACCATCTTTGAAGGTCTTGCCCTAGATCAGTGGGCACCAGCCAAAACTCGCCGAAATACTGCTGAATTTCAGCAGCATTTCGGTGGCGATGCCTCTCGATGACATCGCATGCCGTCAACAAGCGACATCAGCGAGAGGCGTCACTGCCAAAATTCAGGAGTGAAGCCTCTCGATGACATCACTTGTCAACAGCAAGCGGCGTCATTGAGAGGCGTCCCCGCCAAAATGCTGCTGAAATTCGGTGGCATTTTGGCAGGTGCTCTCCCGGGGGCCAGGACGCGGGCGCATTAAGATGCCATGGCACCCGCAGGCACCACGTTGGGAATCCCTGCCCTAGATTAAAAGCTGTACAAGGTGCTCTTGTTCAGCCATCCTGGTGGATGCAAGTAACAATATGCTTTTTAATACGGCTAAATGTAAATGTACATGTCTAAGAACAAAGAATGTAGGCTGCACTTACATGATGGGGAAACCTATTCTGGCAAGCAGCAACTCTGAAAAAGATTCAAAGCTCATGGATAATCAGTTCCACGAGCCCACAGGGTGACGCTGTGGCCCAGAAGGCTAATGCGATCCTGGGATGCACGAACAGTGGAGTCTCAAATACAAGTAGAGAGGCTATTTTAACCTGTATATTTGGTACTAATGCCGTGGCAGCTGTGGCTGAAATACTATGTCTAGTTCTGGTGCCCACAATTCAAGAAGGATCTTGATACACTGAAGAAGGTTCACAGAAGATCCATGAGAATAAGTAAAGCAGTCTACTATCATAAAGCATGTTTTCTAATCAAAGAGCTCGATCGAGCTATGTAAGCTTTTTTAAAAAGAAGGTTATGGAGTGACTTGACTACAATCTGTAAGTATCTACATAAGAAACAAATATTTAATAATGCGTTCTTTAATCTAGCAGAGAAATGTATAACATGCTCCAATGACTGGAAGTTGAAGCTCGACAAATTCAGACTAGAAATAAAAGGTGTAAATTTTTAACAGTGGAGGTAATTAACTACTGTAACAATTTACCAAGGGTCATGATGGCATCTCCGCCACTATTTTTAAATCAAAACTGGATGTTGTTCTAAAAGATGCGCTTTAGGAATTACTTTGGGGAAGTTCTATAGCCTATGTTACACAGGAAGTCAAAGAAGATGATCACAAAGGTCCCTTCTGGCCTCAGAATTTATTAATCTGTGAGATGTGCCCCTCACAGTAACTAGACTGAATGTTAGTGGGAGTAAGGGGTGAAGTTTGAACCTGACTGCTTTCCTTAATGGGACTGCTCATTCAAGTAAGTGCTCATCAATCAGTGCAAGATGTATATGATCCGAACCTTATGGCATGTCTACACTGCAGCTGGGACCTTGCTTCCTAGTCAGTGCAAGGTAGACAAACTTGCTGGCTGAGCTTGTTATCATGTTAAATAAGAATGGAAGAGGACACTGCTGCATGGGCTAGTCACCCAAGTACAGGCTCACCTGACCCCCTGGGTCTAAGCCTGAGTGGCTAGCCTGAGCCAGTGTCCACACTACTACTTTCCTACCTGGGCTGGGAGGCAAACTCCCTGTTGCAGTGTACACATATCCTAAAAGAGAAGGCAAACATTTCAGGTGAGAACCGAGGTATGGGGTGTCTGCCAGGATGAACATTAATGGAAATAAAGTGAAACAGAAATCACCATTACAAACCAGCCTTCTTGAAGGTAAGGCTCAGCAGAGGTCAATAAATCATCAGACTGAATTGTTTCCCACACCACCACAAGCAAAGTTTGACTTTGGTACAAGAACAAGACATACTGGTAGTGAGAGGAGATAGTGTGTGTCTAGGCATGGCTGAAAACAGAAATCTTGCACTGCTATTCCCCGTACTATATCTACTCTTTGGATCAGAGAACTTCAGTCTCCATGCTGTCAAGTGGACATCTTTCAATAGCACAAAATCCACTGTAAAAACAAGTAAAGGGGAACCCCCAAGTATTCTGGTTCAAAGGAGACCATAGCTATTCACTGTGAGAGGACGAGGCTTTAATGTTTGAACTTAAAGATAGATACTCTCTGCAGCCAAGTAGAGCAGTTGTCCCCAATCTTTTTCGTCTGGCGGGCGCTGGACAAACCACCGAGGACCGTGGCTGACGGACAAGCATCCGCAGATATGCCACCGAGAAGCGCCAACACCAATAGGTGTCGCCGCCAAAATGCCACCGAGAAGCAGCGTCATCCAGCAGCAGCGGCACCGGATGGTACATGGTCACGCATAGATGCCCCAGCGGGCCCCCTGGTGCCCGCGGGCACCGCGCTGGGGACCACTGAAGTAGAGCATGGGGTAGGTAATTCAAACCCATAGAGAACGTCCATGCCTTGGAAGAGGGGGATAGTTCAGTTCCAAGAAATCTTCAGAGCTCCTTCGCTTCTACAGGGCTAAAAGCTATTCCACTGTGTGGTGATAATCCTAGCTAAATGCAAACTGCCTACTTTGCAAACTGCTATCTGCTGAGTGGGGCGATGCTTTGCAAACTACCATCAGAGCCTAAATATTGGGTACATGTCACCTATCCTGTGTCTCCACTCATACAGTGTCCTCAAAGTCATACGTCCCAGCAGTGGCAGTTTGTTGGCTAACTGCCTATGCTGCTGCATGTGTTCTAGCAGCAATTTCAGATGCAACATCCATACCAAAATATGGAAGAGACAGGGCTTGCCAAATACATGCAGATGCATGTCTTCGGGCAGTCCTGCAGTGATAACCATGTTGGCATTTAGGTCGCTGTAAAAACATAACACCGATCAAGAAACACATGAGAGTGGGTAGTTCACACATCTGAGGTTTCCATTTCAGTTTGGCTGCAGATTCATGACAGAAAGGTTTCTTCAGCCAAAGCTGCAGGCATAAAGAAAAATCAGAAACTTTAAATAAAGATTTAGATTTTCAACAGCAAAATGTGTAGGAAGCCTCAACCTCACAAAAAATATTGCAAAGGTTAAAACTTGAATTCTTGTAAAGCACAGAGATCCTTGTGTGACATTTTGAACAATTAGTATTTACTAGTACCTTACATCTTCGATACTCTGAATATTTTAGCAGTGTTTTTTTTTTTAAACCAGCTCTGCTTAATGTCAATATAAAGAATTTGGAAATTTCCAATTTCCAAAAAACATTTCAACCAGCTCTTTTGAATAGTCTGCTCTTACAAGTATCTTTCACACTTAGTTTCAGCTTAGAACAGGTTCTTATAATGTAGTAAGAAATGCAATTTTGTTTAAATTATTTTAAAACTATACTGGATAGTACCCAAAATCTTAGGGGACACTTCACAGTTGGCTAAATTGCCCACTAAGTTGGACAGTTAATCTTTCACTCAGCTCTGCTAATGCGCCTCAATTCTTACCAAGACACGCCCTCCACCCACAAGATCCACTCCAGCAGAGGCCCCCCAATGATGTTAGACTGGGGAGACATTTTCAGAAAGGGAACAAATGGTCCACAGGAGAATTAATCAGACCAAAACTAATTTCATTTGCAGCCTCTGATACCAGGTTTGCAGCATTAACAATTTTTGCATTATTCCACTGACCCACAGAGGCTACCTCTTTCCCCTCTAATTTGCCGCACCTCCTATGAGAATTTCAAGACATTGGCTTGAGTTTAAGTGTCAGGTTCCATTTAGTCCTGTTTTATAGTGTAAAATGTAGCCGAGTGCTGGTCTAGAATTAAGTCAAAACCACAATTAGCAAAACATTAATTCAGATCCAGACTGCAGATTACAAACACACAACAAATCTCAAAATGCAACAACGTGGAGTTCAATTAGCAATCACAATAAGATATGGATAAGTAATTTCACTCTTTCCATTTGCCCATATATACAGTTGCGAATCAGGGCCACCTCTGCACCAAATTCTATAGAGAAGTACAAGACAATGATTACCTCTCCCCTAATCTGGTTGAAATTCATCAATACTGATCATTCTTTACTCTCAAACCAATTATAGTGATTCAAACAGGCCTGCCTGCAACCGAGCAAAAAAGTGGGACCATCTGAAGAGATGCTGAGAACAAAGCATGTGCAGTACCCTCCAAAAATGTACTTAAACTAAACACATACATTCAATTCACTGAACCTGAAGCATACACATCTTCACCAGAATCATAACTTGTGGCTTTGTCCACTTCAGGAACCAGTGTAAACACACACACACACACACACACACTCTCTCCCCCTCCCCTCAATGGACTGCCTACAGTTTAGTTTTCAACCTTTATTTCTCCATTGATAGAGCATCAGCCTCTTCTGTATCCCATCACACATTTCAAGACATTTGATGCTAGAGCCCCTCCACAGCTCTTGCTGTACACCCAGTCTGTAGCACAAAGTCTCAGTCTCTCCTACCCAAAAGTATGCCTAACACTAGAGAGAGTTATTAATCCTCGTCTATATAGGATCTCAAACTTAACAGGAAAATATTAAATTTAAGGTACAAGAACATTAAGTGAAGGCAGCATGCAATAAGGCATCTGTATCGAAAACCCACATCCAGCTGGGAGTTTCTGCACTTAGAACTTGCCATAAACTGAAAGACTGTCTTAGCAACCCCTCAATTCTCTATAGTAACTCAGAACGCTCTCCCCACCCCTGATCTAATGCTGCATTTCTGGCCACTGGTGGTATTTGCTACTAGCAGTTGCAGATAAGACTGCCTACAGCGGCATGTGGCCTATCATACCATCCTCTCCAGTCAGTCTTGAAATCAGTTAGGATTTTTTCCCCTACTGCTCCCGTTGGAAGACTGTTTCTCCATCAGAGGAGTGAAGTTCTGGAGCAATCTAATTTCAAGCCTCAACATGTCAATGGCCAGAAGCTTCTCTATGGGAGAGCCAAAAGGATAAACCTAAAAGATTAAAACAGTAACAATATGCTGCACTTCTATAACATCGTTTACTTCTAGAACAGTAAAAAAATCATTGAGATGGGGTGAAATTTGGAGCACCCATAACTGCTATACTTAGGGAGAAATAAGCCTTTGGCAGCCTGGCCGACACAGGAAACCATGCAGTTTCAGGCTACAGGGGTGAACACGCTGGCAGCTATACTATGATATTCTCATGTGACACAGAAACATCAAGGAGACTAGGTGCTATACAGCACCGATATATACCATCTCCTCGTCTTTGATGGGGGGACCCTCATATACTCCAGAAACTTACTACACTGTTTACCTTTAAAAAAAAAGAAGTGCAGTCTTTCACTTTTGCTCTTTCAAAAGGGCAAAGCTCCAATCAATGAGTATGACATTAACGATGGACATCGCAAAAGCTTCATTAACAGTTACAATTCTACAGTCCTTTGAAGGATTAAGAAAAGGAATTCAAACCAATTCCAGGATGGCTCTGTAGTTAAGAAGGCACATGAGAAGAGCATTCTAATTCTCTGCTGTGCCATTGCTCATTGCATGATCCTGAACACGTCACTTCATCTCTGAATCTTAGGTTCCCCATCAGTAATAAGGGGACAGTAACATTTACTTTGCAGGGGTAGCTGTTCTGAAGCAGCGGTGACCAGGGGCAATGAGGGTTGGAGCCCCGTGGCCAGACCCTGCTGCCCACCACTCTAGGGCTGGAGCTCAAACCTACATCCCAGGAAGGTGGGGAACTCACTAGCTGCCTCCTCCTCCTCCTCCAGCATGTGTGTCTCCAAAGTGGGGGCAGGGTCCAAGCCCTGCTGGTGGTCCTCAGGGAGGGACCCCCCCCGCACCTCCCTGCCCAGGAGGCATTTGAGAAACGCTGCCACAGGGGAAGAAAGAAGAGAATGAGTGTTAGCAGGACCACCGGTGTTTGACGAGGGATGTTTGATGGGGAAGAAATTGCTTTAGCAGCATGCACCTCTAGGAAGCGGATCAGAAAAGGGGAAAACTAACCCAGTGATTAAGGACTTTGTTGTTGTTGATCGCTTTAGAGGATGCAATAGGGAAAGACGAAGCAAACAGAGGTGCGGGGATGAGGATTAGGCATTTCTACAAAGAAGGAAATGCAGAAAGAAAAGAAGGTGATTAATTTTGTCTCTTAAAACCGAAGGGCAGAAACAAGTGGTCCAAAAAAGGTGGCTATACTTCTACTTCTGAGTCCCAGCTGTATGGGCCAATATGATGCAGATGTCTTGGTTTGTGCTAGCCTCGACAATTCTGATACAGATCCAATGGATTTTGAAAACCTTCCTCCGTAACCCCTCCTCCTGTTGTGGAAGCTGGGGCAGGATAGAGCCACTGAAGAAAAATTGCAAAATGCTTATTGCGGCTCACCTGAAGAGCTTAGGAACCAAGCGTTAGGTAGTAAAATCAGGGTTTCTTAAATGAAGTTTCAATTCTGAGACCTAGTGAAACCTTACCAAGGTTTGCAAACTACCCCCCTCCTCTCTTGATACATTTTACAACTGATCCTAAAGGAGAACAGAGATCATACTGAAGGTAGGGACCCAGCACAAGTCTTCCCAGCATACACCAGATTTACACTTAAGTCCATGCTTTAGTATGGTACCTTGGAAGAAACTTGCTATGACTAGTGTTGGCAACTAACCACTTTTCAGGGATGTACATTGGAGACAAGAACAAGAAACATATGAAAGCAGCAGAGAATGGGGAAGAAGTGCAGTGTAAGACAAGACTCTGCCACTGTGGCACAAGAGAGGGAACCTACAAACACCCCATATTTTACTCCCTTTCTCACTGTGTTTCCCAAAGTCACTTTAGAGAGCTGTTGCAGCTGGCTGAAATTCAGAATCCAAATGTGAAAAAAGACAGAGCCAGCAGACCTGATGGAAGACTGAGGTGATTGGCTTCCTTTGCCTAGCTAACAGGTGTGGACTCTGAACCTGGACTGGTGACAGAATCTCAAACTCCCCCTCACGCCACACATTTCTGGGACAATGAAATCACTGTCCAAAGCAGAGGCCCACAAGCACTGTAACTACAAATCATCTCTCCCCTCAAAAACAGGGCATACAAAGCCCAACCTCCAGACAGAATGCCATCACATCCCCACTCCACCCCCTCCTAGAAAATGCTGACTCATATGCACTGCAAAGCCCAAGGTTTAAACTGATACTCCTTGAATTTACAATGTCACAGAGAAGCATGAAAGCCCCCAAATGATTCTGGCTCTGCAGCTGATGGCTCTGAAGCGGAATGAAAGGAAAGGAGGAAGTGAGTCAGTTCAGACACTTTTCTGCAATGATTATATAAAAAGGGGTTGTGCAAACTGATTTAATAAATAGGTCAGTGAAATGTGCAGGCAAATGAAAAACAGATGGCATTAAAAAAAGAAGGAGAGGCAAGAGGAAAAGGCCAACACTGTCTAGGAAGAAATGTCCAAAGAATTCTGAAGTGGAATCCCTCACTCAGCTTTATCGTTAGGGAGACCCCCAGGCGCTGATAAAATGGATCTTCCACCTTCCCTTCCTATCCTCATTTGTCAATTTATTTTGACTTTAAATATGCTCACAGCTCAGCACCCATTACACTGCTTGCTTCAAGGAATCTTCCGTTCAGAAGTGTTAAAAGAATTCTATGGAGAGGGAGAAACGGCACATTTAATTACGGTCTGCCAGACATAAAATTTAAGACATACTATCCTCAACCCACAGTGGAGCTCCCACTGATGACTACAGGAAGTCTGCACAAAGATCAAGGGTAGGAGATGGACTGTATGTACTAAGCAAACTCTTTTTCCCCCCTTGTACTGTAGTGGCCCATATAGCTGGCACTCAGATGTAAAAGTACAGCCATCTTTTGGATCACTTATTTCTGCCCTTTGATTCTTTCCTTAAAATACTTTCATTTCTTTCTTTGTAGAAATGGCTAAATCCCATCCCCCACCGCTGTTTGCTTTGCTCCCACCCCTTTCCCTATTGCAGTCTCTAAAAGTGACCAACAACCACAACATAATTCCCAAGATGCTATTATGATGCATCCGACCAAGTGGGTGTTCACCCACGAAAGCTCATGCTCCAATACGTTTGTTAGCCTATAAGGTGCCACAGGACTCTCTGCTGCCAACCACAAAATAGTTACATTGAGTTGAGCATCATTATCAGGCTTTACCATCAAACATTTCCAGGACTGGGGAGTTCAGACCTCTCTGGTCATTGTTTCACACTGCCTGCAATCTGAGGAAGGCAACAGTGCATCAATTCAGATTTACTCATATTGAGGCAATTCTTTTTGTCACCATGAAAACTAGATTTTTGTTTTTAATAAAGTGAAAACAGGTCAGAAGAATCTGAACAGAACATCCAGGCCACGTGAACAGATCACGTAGGTCAGGGTGGCTGATGGCCTTACTTTAGTCTATGCACTTTTCCATGATGCTCCCTGTATCCAGAAGAGCCTCCCCATCATTATGCCATACAACTTCCACTCCTCTCCTTCAAATTCACTTATTTTCCTGCTAGCATTTCCACCAAAAGCCACTCTCCCCTGTTCTTACTTGATTTCATAATTTTTTACTTTAGTTCATAATAGCAGCTTGGGAATGATGATATGCCTAATTTAAGTGCATGATCACTTGGCTTTTGTGCTGCATCCCCCCTTCTTCAATAAACATTTTGATTGCTACCTTTCTTCTTACATGCCTTTAAGGCCCTAGCAACACTAATAAACTACATCCAGAAAACCATTACAATTTTTAGATGAGATTACAAGTTTGGCTGATAAAGGAAATAGCGTTGCTGTAACAGATGTAGGACTTCTATACGGCATTTGACTTGGTACTACACAACATTTTGACTCTGAAACTAGGACAATACAAACTATACCACATGCATTAAATAGATTTTAAAAATTACCAGCTGACTGGTCTCAAAGTAACTTAAGTGGGAAGTTTCAGAGTAGCAGCCATGTTAGTCTGTATCCGCAAAAAGAACAGGAGTACTTGTGGCACCTTAGAGACTAACAAATTTATTTCAGCATGAGCTTTCGTGATGTATCTGAAGTAGTGAGCTGTAGCTCACGAAAGCTCATGCTGAAATAAATTTGTTAGTCTCTAAGGTGCCACAAGTACTCCTGTTCTTTTTGTAAATGAGAAAACACTGAGTAGATGAGTTTCTAATGGAGTCCCACAGAGACTGGCTCTATGTCCTGTGCTATTTAACATTTGTAATCAGTCACCTGGAAGAAAACAAAATAATTACTGATAACACAAAGATCAGGGAAGTGTTAAATAGTGAAGCATCTAGGTTACTGACAGAGCAAACTGGATGAAAGTGAATATGCACTTTAATATACCCAAATGTGAAGCCAGACATCTAGACACAAAGAACATGCGCCATATTTATAGGATGTAGGGGGGGGGGACACTACCTTGGGAAACAGTGACTCTGAAGAGAATGGCCTTGAGGGTCATGGTGGATAATCAGTTCCACATGAGCTCCCACTGTGGAACGGTGACCAAAAAGACTGCTGTTTATGTATCCAGTGATTGCATTAATCTCGAGTAGGAGTAGAGAGGTTATGTTACCTCTGTATTTGGCACTCCTGGAATAGGTTGTCCAGTGACGGTGTTCACAATTCAAGAAGGAGATTGAAAAGCTGAGGAAGGTTCAGAGAAGAGGCACAAGAATAATTAAAGAACTGGAAAACATGGCATATATGAGGTTCTCACAAGACCAAATGTTTAATTGATCAAAAAGAAGGTTAAGGGGTGACTTGATAAGTCACTAAGTACCTACACTGGGAAAATAAATTTGGCAGAGGGACAAACAAGATCCAATGCCTGGAAGATGAAAACTAGACAAATTCAGAATAGAAATAAGGTGCTTACCTTCACTGTATAAAAAAAATATTAGCCATTGGAACCCAGGAGGTTGTAGTGTATTCCTCCACCACTGGTGGGTTGTTTTTTTTTGTTGTTGTTTTTTTTAAATCAAAACTGTATATTTTTTCTACGAGACACACACTAGTTCAAACAGGAATTAATTCGGGAAAGTTCTATAGCCTGCTTTATGCAGGAGGTCAGACTAGATCACCACACTGGTCCCCTCTGTCTTTATAATCTACTAATCTAAAACCCAGAATAAAGAAAGTTGGTCAGCCCTACAGTTGTCTCTTCTGTCCAACAATTTCTTATTCCTGTCTTCCTGCCAGTTCTCGCCAAGTGACGGTGTCTCTCCATATTGTCCTTGTGCTCTATTTTCTTTACTTTGTAGCGTACCCTGCTCAGTCTGTACCAATTTTCTCCTGGTCTCATATTCCCACTCTCTCTTTTTTTATTTTCAGTGCATTCTTTAGCAGGGCCTCCCTAGCCATGTTCCCATGTGGTTCCCCCTTATTTCCTTTTGCTCCCAGTACTTGTATCTTCCTCTCCCACCTTTCTCTATATGTCCTTTAATTACTTTTCCAGCTCATACTTTAGAGTCCCCAAACTCTTGTCCCCCTTTCCACAGCTCCCCGAAACACCACTCCTTTCTCTACCTGTCCCCCGCCATTCATATTTCCATATCAAATCTTCAGTATAGGGTGGATTTACATTAATATTAGCATCTTCCAGTCCAGAAAGCAAACCAGCCAACCACATATGCATCTCATTCTCTGAACTCCATACATACACACACAAGAATGTGTGCTCTACCCACAACAGAAAGTTGGCTCCCTGCAGGCACCCTTTCTCCTTTGTCCTCTATTCCTCTCAACCTTCCAGTTTGAAGATCACAAATGGAGAAAGGTTGAGAACTTGTCCTCTGAGAATCCCTGCAAAATAATGGCTTAGCTTTTGTTAAGGGGTGCAAGACTAGGTGTCCTAGCCAAATTCTGATCTAGAGAGTTACATTTTGCATCCCTACAGTTCTCTCTATCAAGCAGCTTTGGTATCAACTCACAACAAATTCAATTGATATTAGCCACAAGATGTATCTTACTCACTACCTCTACTTTCAGTGAGCGGAAGATCAAAATTTGCTGGAACTTCCAAACCTATAATAATACAGAATTAAAAGATAAACACAGGCTAAAAATACTAAGACAAGTGAAAGTGATTCAAACTCCTCTTTCAGGCTGGCTGCTAACCCAAGAAGGGAGTTCTAAAAATCAAGTCAGATGGAGGTCATCTGAAATGTTAGAAGTTTTTTGTTTTGTTTTAAGAAAGCTTACCCTGTGCAGAAATAGACGAGTAAGCCCTTCCATTACTAAAAGAGTTTCCCACTTGCCCCCGGTAAATCCATTTATTAAGCTCTATTCTCTAGATCAGGGGTAGTCAGACAGACAGACAGAGACTGCAGGACAAATCACCAGATGCATTTGAACAGACCCTGAAATCTTTTTGCTTACTTATCTATTTTCTTCTCCTCTGGAGTCTGGACCTTAACTATAAGTTGACCAAGAAATTGACAAAATAATTGATTACTGCTCTAGATCTGGTCTTAAACTACCGTCTAGCTAGGTACTTAGTTTAATTGAAGGGGGGGTGGGGAGAAGAGCGGTGGATGGCTCAGTCAGACAATGAAACAAGATTTCTCATCTCCAAGTTTCTGACAGATTCCAGTCCAGATCAGTAGCAACCAGAGTTGTCACTTGACGCCTGTCTGGCGCCCAGTTTGAAACAAAATTTGTTCTCAATTGGGGATGGTATTACAAAATCTAACAGTGGCAGTGCATGATTGTCTGGCACAGCTCGAGATGTATGTGTTCCAACTATCTGCTGAGATAAAAGGTTCCCAATTTTTTTTTTTGAATAAAGTTTAGTAGCCACTTGTCTGGATATTTGTAGCATGCTGATGAGCATGGTCTCAGAGCATCTCTAAACATACCTGAGCTTCTTGGATATATTGTCTTGTCCACATTACAATCCCCCATGCTAGAACACGGATATCCCTAACCTTGCCAGTCAATGTGTACTGGCAGAGTTAGAGTTTAGTCAAGATACGGTTAGACTTGAGCATACCTGAGGCCTTACTTTGCTAGAGGACAAGCACACATCACAAATGATAATGAAAATAGCACTCATGGGACTGCCTGGCAGTCTCCACAGAAGAACCAAAGAATGAATGCCTTTCACCCCCCTAGAAGTGGTCTCTGCCAGTCAGGGTTTAACAGAGATTGTCAGGCAAGAGGGCAGAGTGGGGAAACTTGCAGCAAGAGCTGCTACCAGTACTGTAACTCTTTGGCTGATAAAGAAAAAAATATCTCCAGAGCACTCAAGCCAGAACTTCATCAGCACCAAGTCTTTTAAGACTCTCCCTGCACACCAGATGATCCACACCAATACAGCAGTGAAAAGTGACTCAAAATACCCCAGCTCCCAATCCATGGGTGAAACCCACTAACTCAAATGTCTTATAGGTATTGGAATTGCAAATGCAACAATGGAGAGGTGATATAGCATGAGGGCAGCAACGTTCACTCTCATACAGCTAAGGATATGCTCACTTTTTTTTTCCCCTCAAGAGTATGAGTAGGAGAGGAACCCTCTCCCCAAGTGAAACATTCACTTGCACATCTAGTGGGTCTTTTGTCCCAGTATGGAGACCCCACAAAAAGAACTTCTATGTCCCCTGTACACCTCTCAAGAAAATTCAACAGGAGATGGCTGGCAGTAGGGTGAATACAGAATCAAGAAAAGTAGCTTGGTTAGTACAAGTTTCCTGGTTAGGTTCAGAAGGGTTTCCCCCAACGAGAGGTGATGGAATGAGTCAGTGCTTTGTATTTCAGAAATTAAGCCTGTTGAAAGATGTAATAGAAGATCATCTAAGAAAAAGGGAAGTAAAAAAACCCCAAATCCCTATACGAAGGAGAGACTGTACTCCCTTTCTAAATAGAGGCCCAGAGAGGTTAAATGACCTGCACGTAGTCACAGTGGCTCAGCGCTCAACAAATATTAGGAATCCAGATTTTCAGCCTGGCAGTAAGTAGATCACACTTCTTCCCCAGAGGTAGAGTAAAGGTGAAATTGTGCTGATGCCAGGGAAACTCTCTCACTTTTGTTAACAGCTGCAGCTGGCCGTGTCAGCTGGCTCAGGCTATAAGGCTGTTTAACTGCAACCTTCAGGCTGGAGCCCAGGCACTGCTACCCTCCCCAACTTGCAGGGTACCAAAGCTCAGGCTCCAGCCTGAGACTGAACCTGAACATCTACACCACAATTAAAACAGCCCTGTAGCTCAAGCCTGCAGCACTCCTATTTCAATTCCATACAAGAAGATTTAGAGAGAGGTAACCTCCTGGAACTGACAAAACAAAACAAAACCACATAGGATTGCCTGTCCTGCTTAGTGGAGGAATAAGGGATATGACAACAGCCCACTGAAAGGGGGAAGGAGGAAAGGAAGGAAGGAAAAAGGAGAACAGGAGAAAACTGAAAAAGCCCATAACTGAGTTACATACATTCACCTCTCCAATACTTAATACTCAAGGACAAATCACCACTCCTTCCACAGAGATATCAGCCACTCCAGATAGCCCCCCCAATACTATCCACTTGCTCACATACTGCCATATTGGAGGCAGATCCTGACAGAGGAGGCAGAAAAGCTGAAAAACAAATGGATATGTACTTCTAGTTTTTTCACCATTTCAATTCCCAAAATCTCAAAGGTTGGATTAAACTCTAGTGAAAAAATAACCCAGTACAAAATAGGAAAACCACCACCACTAAAAAAAAAAGTCTCAGCCTTCTCCCACACCATCCCCAAAATACACTCAAAGATTAAAAAAAGATAAATATGCCATAAAAAATAACCATCATGGTACTTCAGGGCAAAGGAAAGAAATCCCATTGCTTTCCCATCTACTTTACCAGAAAGACCACATTGGTGAGCATGTTAATTTCTAACTGGTGAGAATCTTTTACATTTCCATATTGTTGACTCAATTGAAGTTTGAGGTGAAAGATACAGAAATTTGACCTGGCTTCTTGTTTTTCTGCAATTAGTACAATCTCTCAATCTTGAATTTATGAAGTTTCCCACACTGCCTACAGCAACTACAAAAAAAACCTAGCAATTTTTTTAGTGCCTTCTACTGGTTCCTCCTTCTGTGACATGCTGTTGCTAACCAATACATCCAAAGATGTATCTAGAGTTTATCCTCATATGTACAGTTATCAGCTTGCTTCCAAACTTAAGTAAACTTTAACCAAATTTAAGTTGAAAGCTTAATGCTACTAAGTTAGTTAATGTTTGCAGAATTGTTTCAAGATGAAAGCTCTACATGTGCTAAGCATCATCAGGTCTAAGGAGACTAAACTTAGCTCTGTTGTAGATGTATTAAAATTACACACAGTGGCCCAAATTAAAAGTGATCGGATCCTTTCCAATGAAGGTCATTCTGAATGTGTGTACTGACATGAAGATAGCCAAGTGATGACTAAGCAAAATGTTTGTGCACACTCAATATACAAGTTCAGAACAATGGAATCTGAAAAACAATCCCAAAACCAAAATGGCTAAAATGGAAAAGTGCTAAATGGCATGATACTGTAGACCAAAAAAAAAAAACCGAACCTTCTGGGGGAAGTGGGTACTTAAAACTTTTGGAAAAAAGCATGGAAGACAAAAATCAGCTGCAGTATGGCTTTTTCAGTGCAAAAGACTTCTAGAGCACAGCTGAGAAAATATATTAATAAATTCTGAAGAATTGGCCAAATTGTTCTTGGCTGATGGATAACCAAATTTTGAACACTTTCACAAAATCAAAACTTATCTTCAGATTTGGACAATGTGTTAATCCAGAACAAATCCAGCCCTAGAAAAAATTGTCTATACAACAAAATGGACATATTGTCTGGCTCTAAATTCTATGGAACAGTTTGCTTTGTTCTTCTGTGCACTACAATCACAGATTACATTCCACTACTAAAGAAGTCTTTTGAGAAAGATATTATCTAGTAGGAAAAACTAGAGTTCCTGGAGGACAGGAGCCCCGAAGCTCAATTGCTGGAGGCTCTCCAGCTTCTATTAAAGCTTATACATGGGCATATATTATGGCGTACTGGCAGCAAGGCTAAAGATTGATGGTCTGGAGAGTACAGAATAAAACTAAGCACACACTTCAACATGACTAGGACTGCAGAGGTCTACAAATAATGAGATGATCAAATGCACTTTTTCCTGCAGTACCCAGACACAACAGGGTTGGATGGACAAAGAACGAACCCAGGAAGAATCATACTGCATCGGACCAAGTATTCAAGTAGCCCAGCATCCCATCTCAAAAGAGAAGCCACAAGTAACTCTGGAACAGACGACAATTACAGGAGCTAGCTCCACAAGGCAAAAACCTTTTCCCAACTACCCCAGCCCCCACTAGTTAGAAGCTGGTGTATGCCACAAAAATGAAGGGGGTTCTTTTGTCCAAAGTTAGAATAATTAGGAGCACTGAAAATTTTTTACATGTGAGTGAAAAGATTGGCACTTTTCAGCTTCAGAGACAAAGAAGGGGTTATGATAAAGGAACGCAAAACATAGCAAAGAAAAGGAAGATTGGGATATCTTGTTCAGAGTCTCTCATAATACAAGAGGCAAGGGGCCAGCCAATGAAATTTAAATGCAGCTATTTCATATTGATAAAAGCAAATACTCTTTCACACAATTCATCATTAGTTTTTGGAACTCTCTGCCACAAGAATGTTGAGGCTAAGAATTTAGTAGGATTAAAAAAAAAAAAAAAAGGATTACCCACTTATATGGTTAATATCCAAGATGGACCCCATCTATTCTTCCTATATCTTTGAGGCGGGGGCCAGAACTGAACACACCACACCACTGACTGTCTTTTCAATCATTTCATTCCTTAGTCTCCCTAAGTATGTTCCCATCACCATCTTTTTCTTGACCATTACTACACAATGGGCAGTAACACTCTTCTCTAAAGGTTCTGGTTTATGTGACTTCAACAGTGAAGACTTGCAGTTAAGTGATTCTAAAGAGGTGACTGTGGGGATATTTTCAACTATAAAAACTACCCCTATTTTTATAAACAATTCAAGATGAATGAGTAGAAACAAACATTTGGATATAACAAGATCCGTCAAATCAAACAAGATAACGTATGAAGGCCAGAAACTTTCCATGGGGTAATTTTCCATTCACCATGAAATACATCTCTTTCCTTCTGAAGTTTCTAAACAAACCAATCAGAACAGACCAGTATCCTCTTTCTTCTGCTGGAAGCAGACTCAAGTATAACAATAATTTGAAAGACAGAAGCCTGATTAAGTAGGCTGGTGGGTTTGTTTTTTAAATGAGCAAATATTTTTTAATCAAAATTACTTCCTGCTACTCCCTCCTATCTTTTTTTGGTTGCTTGCTTTTCTTAAAACCTAAAGTCAAGTCACAATAGGTTACTACACTAACTTTTTACCTTTAATTACCTATCTGCAAGTTCTCTCTCCAACGTTTTGCTCTGGGAGCAGAGAGAATGACATGTATTTATTTGGTGGTTCTGCAACTATAACTGGTATCTGCTCCATACAGCCATGCCACTGTTTAGTACCACTGGTAGACATGGGACTGGCATTTAAGTGGATGCTGAACACAAAACAGGCCCAAGCTTAGTTAATATTATCTGGCTTGCTGAAGTTATACTAACAATAGTTCTCCACCCAAAACCAGACATTTAACAATTTTATGTTCTTTGAGACTGAGTAAAGCACACTGACTGGATCAATCCAGAATTACTTTCACCATACTCTTGCAACATTCAAGCTTTACTTCCAATATGACAATTCCACTGAATAAATTAAAATGAATTTTGTTCTTCCTCTGAAAGTCAGTTATCCCTTTAAGGAAGATAAATTTCTTTAAACAGAGGGTAAGTGTTCCACAACTCAGAAGGTGACAGATCTACAAATGCATATGGTCCTTGACAGACAGCAATTCCTTGGTCCTGCTTTGAGCAGAGGGTTGGACTAGAGGACCTTCTGAGGTCCCTTCCAACCCTAATCTTCTATGATCTTGGCTTCTGCCTCTGAAAATTCAACATCCTTCTTAACCACTCCTCTGTCCAGATTTAATGGGAGCCTTCATGTGGTTATTTTATGTGACTTGGGAAAAAAGTTTAAATGAAATGGTGCACAGTCCCAATGCTGCTGGCAAGTGAAGTGGCATCTGAAGTATCTCTTCCAGCCCCCTTTAATCAGAGGCCTCAGATCCTCCTTTGCACTCCCATGGTAATAATTTAAATTTTCTTAGGAAGAGAGATGTGAAAGTTTAGTCAGTATCTTTACTAGCCGTTGATCTCCATTCCAATGTGCATGAAATCCATTTTCCATCTTTTGCCCTGTAACCAGACTGTTGTTCCACTGTCTTAAAAAGTCTTTCATAGGTCTGTTCTCAGCCTATGGACTAGGCTCCTGGCTCATGGACTAACTGCTGGACCAAGGTATGAAATGTAAGCGAGAAATAATTATTGCAAAGGACATTAAAAGCGTCAGAGATAGGCAAATTCTGATTTTAAATAAAATTTCCAGGAAGCACAAGAATAGGAGAAATTAGGGCCTGGGTGAAACAAGTGAAAACCCTGCATCTCACAGTACTTGAAAAAGTATTTAAAAAGCAAGTCTCTGTAGAAACACTAGAGAAAGGTTTTCCTTCTTATGCTTAGGCTAGGCCTAATAACTAAGACAGTCACAAACACTGCATAATGATAGTTTGGTTTTTTTGGAACAACTCTTCAGGTAACAAGTGTTTCACTCAGTGGATCACAAATTCTTTGACAATGAATATCTACCTCCAAATAGCATTTGAAGAAGTTCTTCTGAATTAGTTCACCCCTGCTGGAAAGCCATGTGAACTAAGGGTGAAGCACACACATTTAAAAGACCACACCCTCTTATCTCAAAAAGGGGCAAAGAATTAGATTAGACTATCAGTCAAAAAGACACAAAACGGCTTGTGTGTAATGCCCAATGGTTTTATTTATTTAAGCCTTTCAGCAGGGTTAGATTTAGCACTGGAAAACAGCAACATGTGCATGTTCTTATGACAATTTCCAATCTCAAATTCTAACACCCATAAACCCCAGGCTCACGTTTGGGCCAGGAGGAGAGATGTTGAAGATAATAGTGCAGCATCTGTCCTACTGTCAAAAATAGACAGATAAACTGATCCTTCAACATAATGAGAAAAGCATATTTAAAGCATTTTACTCCTATGACAAAAATAAGCAATAAGTTGTATGGGTCCATCACACAGAGCATAAACCATAGAAGTAGTAGTTGCTGAGATGGTGTTACTAGTAACACCAACTTCACTGGGGGGAGGAAGAGGAGTCCTTGCTGGGGGCGTCACAAAGCTTGAAAGCTTTATGCATAGTGATGTGTGGCTCAATGGGGGGCAGGAGGGGAGAAAAACACAAACAGGAAATGGATATAACCTCAAGACCGGTCACAAGTGCTTCGTAGTTCACAAGAGTGTCTCTTCCTAAACTTAAAAAAAAACACACAAAACACCACCACATAACGAGGAGTCCCACAGACTAACATGACTACCACTGCTGCCTAAACTACAAGTTCAAGCCATGTGCATCAGTTCCTCTATTCAAGCAACTTTATGTCTGGCACTGTGTATTAAAACAAGCTGTCCAGAGGCTTGAGGGGAGTTTTAAGTAAGTGTCAGGGGCATAGATAAGAAATGCTTCGAAAGAAGTTGTCCTGACCCAGCACAAACTGCTGCACTGGTAGCGGTCAAACTCTACAGAACATCAGATATTCTGAAAGACATGTCTGCTTTTAATAAGTTCCACTCTCTGATGGAGGACCATGTCAGAGTACTGAACGCAGTACTAGGAGAGGCACTGGCGAACTGCTATTTAAAAACCCTACTTTGCTGTTCTTATGTAATCTGATTCCAAAAGGGCTTCAAGACCCAAGGAAGGGAAAGAAGTGAACTCTTGATCAGACAAAATATTTAAAAAAGGATTTTATTTAAAATAAAATGTTCTCAGGGAAATGCCTCCTGTTCAAAAGATCCTTTGTAGGCACATTCAAATGTGCTGTTCTGCAGCAAACAGGCAGCTCCATCAGTGTCAGAAAGGAGGGGACCTATAAACGGAAACAACAGCTAAAAAACTGAGTGACAAGCACGGGGTGAATATGCAAAAATACTGTGACTAGACCTTAACAAAATAAGGAATTTAGACAGAGTGAAGATTAAGGAAAGAGCTAGTATTGTTTTATTTTCTTGCCTTTTTTTTTTTTAACACACAAAAATATGGTTTCTGATAATTTTGTAATCATGAAATTTTGCAGTGAACGAGGTAGGGGGTCTTCAAATCCTTGTAGAGCAGGGTGTACCATTGCTTGTCATACAAACATCCTGCTTCAGAGCACCTCGACAAGCAGTCAGATGAGAGTCATGAGTGACCTGAATACTTTGGGGCAGAAGGAAGCCCAGAAAGACAGACTAGGACAAACCAACTCCCTAAATCTGAGTTGATTTTCAGTCTAAAGCTGCTTCACCTTCTTTAGAGGGGGAGAAGTAAAGTGGAATGAAGTGTGAAAAGCAAGAGCTTGGCTGGGTGAGGAGAAGGATATAATCAGTCCAAGTCTTCTTTAGAGGCATGGTGTTTGCAAAAAGACCGGTGGCTGAAAGGTGACAAGAAACAGTCAGAGCTGGCAGCCCTCAATTACAGAGAGAGCATGCTATAAAATGGATACTCAAGTACTATGAAGGATAGCAATATACCCAAGCTGTCTTCCAACTTTATCACAGATTTCAATTTCCAAGATTCCCGGAATGAAGGGCTCCCCACCAACACAAACCCTACTGTACTGATATTTACACCTTTCCTCCAGGATTGCCCATACACAAAGCCCTGGCCAAAATATTACTGAGAGCTTTCCATTATAAATTTCAACCCAATTCATTCATTTGGCTGACAAGCACCACTGAAGAGGTCTCATGAGCCAACAGCAATATCCAACATAAACAGGCGTTTTGGTTTTCCCTCTTCCCACTCCTGCCATGACTTGTGGCTGAAACCAAGTCCATCAGCCTCAGCTGACTACCTCTCCAAAAGAATATTTATGCAATTGTGGTATTAATCCTTTGATTTTGATAAGCACGTTTCTCTGCATTAAAAGAGCCTAGCTTCAGCCTTCCAGCCATAACAAGAATAAAGAAGCCCGTTAAAACTTCTTTACACAAATCAGGGAACAGGTATGTGGCAAAGAAGGCCCTTGTGGTTGAGAATAGCTAAGACTGTAGTCAGCTTTTGGTTTTGTTTTAAAATAGAAATGGTTAGCCTTCATAAAATCTTTCTACAATAGATCTGTTTCTCTGAAAAGTCAGTTTCTGGTGGACAACACTTCCCAATACAACAGAGGGTCAAAGGATGGAAACAGGCTCAGCACAAGAATGTCTCACTTGCTAGAGAACACCAATATTCTGGAACCAAAGCGAAGCATTGCAACGATTACTGAGTTGAGCTACAAGTTCAAAAATACACAGCTCTGGACCAATGAGGGAGGAGGCTAAGCTCTCTCAAGGCAACACTCTGGTACTGGAAGAAGGGAAACCAGCCAAGATTAATGAAGCAGCACTGTTCCTGACCAGCAGACACACGATGCTGGCATACACTTCAAGAGGCAGATTACTTGTTAGTTTAGGAGCCAAATGAACCTCAGTCTTAAGAGAAAAAGTCAACATACACCTTTATCTTTAGTATGGAACAATCCCCAGAACCTCCTCCCAGCTACAGAGACTACAGATACCTGTGTACAATGTTCCATTTTGCTCTAAACAGTTGCCGACTCCAAACAAGATGGAGCTTTCTATACAGTGACTTTTATATATGCAGGTGGACATCAAGGTGCTGCCACTGCTTTTATCCACCAATCCAGGACTAATGGGTTGCACTCTAACCGGTCTTTCAAAAAGAGGTCAAAGAATTTTGACATCACATGCTCACTCTGCCTTCCAAAGCTTCTACAAACTACAACATGTTATGGACTCAGAACCACAATTCTAACTGCATATTGGGAGAGACGTTTCCAAGTTCTCTCACTGGCAACTGGTTAAACTATTTCTACCACCTAGAGAGACTGATGTAGTATCTATGCAAAGACATTGCTGAGCAACTACTACTGAGAGCAATAAGTATGGTGCTTTGTTTATTTTACTTTTTTTTAAATAGTTACTTGCATGCATACACCAACTATAATGCCAGGGTAGTTATCAACCTTTCCAAGATTATAAGTTTATAAAGACTCTGAATGCCCCTTATTTATAAACAAGTGATTACAGAAAGATTGGAAGAACAAAGGATTACGTATTTTCAACACAGAAAATAAAAGCGATCAGAAAAGAGGCTCCCACTTTAGGTCACTTCTAGACAAAGTCATCCATTAGCTAGAACAGTGGGCAGCTTTGGGACTCCTGGGTTGGGCTCTACTTCTGGCCCTCACACTGACTGTACTGTCATGCTGTACTAATGTTCAGGAAGTCTCACCACCTCTCTGTAGCTCTGTTTAATAAATAAATACTTATCTACCTTTCAAAGTAACCCGTTGGGAGGTTGTGTTCATTGTTTGAATAGTGCTTTCAACACTTGTACGAAAGGAGCAATAAAGAATATGCCGTATTTATATTAGTCTTGTATAATTGCTTACAGATTCATCAGCAAGACAAATTCCACATCTGGGGAGCCAGAATGAAATCAGAACAAAATAATGGGTATTTGAACCACATTTCTGGGTTTCACATGGAATGAAATTCCACAAAATGGAAAAGATGTGGTTCTTGAACTGCTACAAGTATTCCCTGCCCCTTAAACAGAAGCAGCATCTCCTCTGAGACCACTGAACTGTTTTAGAGGTTTCAGACAACCCAAGCACTCTTAAAAATAACTCACTTTTAAAAATTCCTCTTTCCAGCTGGCAAGGTGAATTACAGCAAGAATCTTTCCTTGTCAAGGACAATGCAGAGTTGTATCCAGCAGATATGGCTGAGCTGACAGGTTTGACATTGTTGAGCAACTCCTCTCCCTTCTGCTTTTACTAATGGAGTAGTAATGAGGATTCCTTAAATGATAAAACATGGGGGGTTGAGGCGGAGAAAAGCGTGAGGGGAAGAGGAAAAAAGACTAGATAGATGGTTTAGAGGATTGTTAAATAGGCTACAAAGTTTTTTTCACTGTAGAAGAATAGTTCAAATCCAGTCCAGAACGGCAATCAAAATGACCTGGCCAAAAGCAGCTGCTTCGTGGCCAGAACTGACTTCAGGCTTTCTGGGCAGGCCTGCAAGAGTTTTTTTCTTTGCTCTCCCTACAAAGCATAACCAGTTCCAATCAGCGAGAGGACTGTTTGGAATGCACCCCAGACAAACTCATTTAATCTACAGTGTGTGCATGATGGTGGGGTAACATTTAATTTTATTTTCTCAATCCACCCTGACTACAGAAATGAAAAACAGAAGCTTGTCTCTTACTATCCTAGCAATCACTGCTTTGCATGTCAGAGAGACCAAAGGCTGGCTATGCAAATAACCTCTGAAATTAATCGATTATCTCAGGTCAGTTCTTAGTGGACAGGTATCAACATCACAAAGTGCCTGAACAATTGTTATCCTTGCAAACAGTCTCAGCAAATACAGCACAGACTAAACAGTCGTTCTAGACTCTGATCGCAGAAAAGACGTATCAGACATATAATAAGGAAGTTTAGGAAAAAAAGAAAGGAGTTGAACAACCTTGAGACGTGAACGGTGGAAACAGACCCCAGAGGAAATGAGAAATTTAAACAGCTGATTTTTTTTTTAAGACAATAAAAGTTATATTTCTATTTTTAGCAGTCAAAATAAACTCAAATTCCCCCCTTGTATTTTCTGGGCTACCAATCAAAATATTCTGTTTACCCGCCAGCCCTTCCAACAGGGTAGTATCCTACTGTATGTGTTACTGCTTGTATTAGTCTTTGACAAATATTTATTCCTATCTATCAGATTCATTTAGGGAACTTTAGACTAAGCTTTTGGACCTCGAACTTTATAAAACTAGAGAATTACTTGACTGAGAAAAGAGCACATCACAAGAAGATACTTCTGGTAACAAAAGGAAACTAGTTTTCATGTCACTTCAAAAAAACCTTCTATTCTCAGTACCAGACCATGAAGACATGAGTCTCCCAAAAGAATGCAACCTTATCAGTCCATTATGTTCTGTATTATAAGTCATAACATTGGCTTAAAAAGAAAAAAAGATTTTCAAAAATACTACACTTTAGGTTCATTTGTCTTCTGGTTGCTGAGCTTTGAGGGTCCAGTAGGGTCACATTTTTATGCTCCTCTGCAAAAATGAGGGCTAGAAATATACTTTTATTTAAATGAAAGTTGAGATTCTCACATTCACATGACTGCAGAAGCTTGGTATTTTCCTTAAAGCTCTATTGCCACAAGATTCACAATAAAATCCTGACAGTTGTTAATGGTTTATTTGCAAGACTTAATGAACACAGGAGATGGACAGAAAGTAAATTCTACAATGCTGACTTTATACATCACGCTTTGTTTTAGGTCATGAAAGGAAAAAAACCAAAATCCAAAAATATTCTGTACTCATACTTTCAAGGACTGCTGAAAATTCAAAGAATGTGAGACTCAAGGCAGCTGCAATCCAAGGTCTGATAGCCTTGTTATGCAATGAATAAGGTGACTGATGACCATACACATTACTGAGCTTGGGCCTGAAAGGCATTGTGACAGACACCCAAATAACTGGTTCAGACTGATGCTGATACTGTCAAAGTGTTACCTGTAACACACAGAGATATCAAGAGCATGGAATATTTAAAAATACATTTATGAGGTTGAAAGATATCTAAGCATTGCACAATAAAATCGATACAAAGATATTAAAATCAGAAACAAAGATCAACCAGTCCAAACAGCCAGCCACATGGGCCTTCAGATCCTTTGGTTCTAATGTACGAATTCAGGCAAACCACTGTTTGCTGTCAGCAATCTCACTCAGACATAAAAATAGAAACGAACAAGGCTTCCCAATCTTACCCCAAAAAAGTCAAACATAAAGCTAGATTTACAGAATGATATAAAAGACAAACAGTGAAAGTCTCTTCTGGGGCTCCTCCAGGAAAAGCTGAGGGCCCTGGACTGAGGAAGTCCTTTCCCTAAATCTTGCCTGCTGTTAGGTGAATCTTGGGACAGGGTAGCACCCTGATCCCAGCCCACTCGTTTACATATGGTGGGCATGAACACAGGACAATAGGCAGTCACTGAAACAGTACAGGCCTACACATTAAGGATGACTAAAGCATAGGGACCCAGACCTACAACACGAGCTAACACAAAATGAGCTGTAACTGATCAGACCAGTAGCCTTTCAAGATTGCGATGACAGTCCAATATCAGATTCAAATGAAAGTGCAAGAAACCCCATGGAATAACCTGCTGATAGGGGGATGTTGACACCAAACGTCCTTCATTGACAGCCTTGCAGAAAAAGAAGTGTAAGATAAAAAAGCAAGCTAACAGCTGTGCACCAAGCAGATGTTTACACCAGGGCTTTGGAGCTGTGCTCCAGCTCCAGACTCCGCTCCAAAGCCCTGGTTTACACCAAAGTGTCACCATTAACCATTACATATGGTTAATCATAGAAGTGTAGGACTAGAAAGGACCTCGAGAAGTCATCTAGTCCAGGTCACCTGCACTCAAGGCAAAATTAAAGTATCATCTAGACCATTCCTGATAGATCTGTCTAATCTGCTCTTAATCTCCAATGATGGAGACTCCACAACCTCCCTAGGCAATTTATTAGAGTACTTAAACTTTCTAACTGCCACAGTACTTAATGTTCAACCTAAACCTCCCTTGCTGCAATTTAAGCCCATTGCTTCTTGTGCTATCCTCGGAAGTTAATGAGAACAATTCTTCTCCCTCCTCCTTGTAACAACCATTTTCAAGTACTGTACATAAAAGGTTATGTCTCCCCCCGCCCCCAGCCTTCTCTTTCCTTCTCATGTCTTGCTTACAACACTCCTTCTAACACACCCCAAAATGTTTGCACTTTGAGGGGGTGGAGATGGAGGGAGCAGCTGTTTTACACTGTCGGCTCATTTAGCTCATGATCCAGTATAACCCCCAGATCCCTTTCTGCAGTACTCCTTCCTAGGTAGTCATCTCTCATTTTGTGTGTGTGCAACTGATTGTTCCTTCCTAATTGAAGTACTCTGCATTTGTCCTTACTGCATTTCGTCCTATTTACTTCAGACCATTTCTCCAGTTTGTCCAGATCATTTTGAATTTTGGCCCTGTCCTCCAAAGCAGTTGCAATCTCTCCCAGTTTGTTATTGTCATCCTCAAACTTCATAAGTGTACTCTGTCATTATTTAAATCATTTATGAAGATATTGAATAGAACTGGACCCAGAACTGATGCCTGCCAGACTCCACACTCAATATGCCCTTCTGGCTTGACTGTGTGAATCACTGATTACTCCTCTCTGGGAATGGTTTTCCAACCAGTCATGCACCCAACTTATAATAGCGCCATCTAGGTTGTATTTCCCTAAATTGTTTATGAGACGGTCTTGTGAGACAGTACCAAAACCCTTACTAAAGTAAAGATCTACCACTCCTACTGCTTCCCTCCATCCACAAGGCTTTTTACTCTGTCAAAGAAAGCTATTAGGCTGATTTGACACCATTTGTTCTTGACATGCTGTCACTTATTAAGGATACAAATTTCATCACAAAGATCACAGATTCTGCGACTTTAAGAGACCTCTATGACTTCTTCGCCTTCAGCCCCTGCTACTAGCAGTGACGGGGCTCCAGCTTTCAGCCACTTAGTCCCTTCCCCTCCTGCCTCCTCCCCCTCAACACATCGCAGGCCTCCATTAATTTTTGTTTACTGCCTGGGACCTGTTCATGACTTTTACTGAAATAAACTGACAAAAACCTTAACCTTACTTATCACCTTATCTTCTAAGTGTTTGCAAACTGATTACTTGATTTGCTCCATTATCTTTCCAGGTACTGAAGTTAAACTGACTAGTCTAATTCCCCAGGTTGTCCTTATTCCCCTTGTTATAACAGGCAAATATAGCACCATGTTCCAGTCCTCTGGAATTTCAGCCATCTTCCATGACTTTTCCAAGATAATCACTTTGTAGGACTCTTTTTGAATGTCAGATCATTGAAGATATCATGCTAGTTTAATCAGGATCTCTTGCCATACTTACTATCTTTCCTATGCAATGGGATAGCTTGCTCTTGTGCCCTGAATAATGTCTTTGACAAGCAGCCAACTCCCTCCAATTGTTTTTCCCCTTAGATTTGCTTCCCATGGGATCTTACGTACCAACTCCAAGTTTGCCTTCTTGAAGACCATTATCTTTATTGTGCCATTTTCCCTCCCACCATTCCTTAAAATCGTGAACTCTTTTAATTTTATAATCACTGTCACCCAAGCTGCCTTCCATTTTCAAAATTCTCAACCAGTTCCTGCGTATTTATCAAAAAATCAAACATAGAACAGCCTCTCCCCTAGTAGCTTTCTCCACCTTCTGAAACAGAAAATTGTCTCAAATACAACTTTGGTTGGAAATTCTGTGTTCCAATGACTGTGCATAGTAAAATTTAAATCAAGGTGCACGAGTGTAGTTCAGATCATTCCTACCAACATGTATTACTTTACATTACTGAAGGTCATCAGAGATTACTTAGGACAGTCTCTTAACTTTGTTAGGTACTGCTGGAGTTACTCAGTCTCCATCCTCAGTAGTTGTATCATCCACAAATTGTCACTTTCAACACCCTTTTCCATATCATTTTGAAATACTAAAAAAAAAAGAGATAAACTTGAAATCTAGGCAACTTGGAAGAGTTTAGTTTAAAGGCACTACATTTTTTAATTCCCCCCTACAAATGCATGGTTCTACAATTACAATTCTTGGTTTTGTTTTTTAAAATAGTTTCATTCTTCTTCCTCTCATGTTTGTAAAAGGCCAACAAACAGGAAATACTATCAAGAGGCAACTGGGCAACAGAAAGAGGGGGAAAGTTACACTATCTTTCAGTTGTACTGTTACTTGTGATAAGAGTAGGTAAAAATTCAAACATGTGATTCTAAAGTGCCCCTTTAAATAACACTGATCATACTAAATATCCTTTTATTTATTAGCCTCCAATCATTCTGATAAACTAAAATCACTTCCAACTTCATTTTGTCTCATCTTATGGACTATATCCTTTCCTTAAGAGCCTCCCGTGAGGGACATCATTTGAATGTTCAAAAAGCCTTTGATTTATAATGAGCCAGTTCCTCTTTAACTTCACTTTGATTCTCTCCAAGAATTCTAACTTTGTTTCCAATCTGCTTTCCTTTACAAGATCTCTGCTGACTTGTTCCCATCACACCATGTTCATCTAGGTTTTATGAAAATGATTGTCGGTTAAAGTAATTCACCTGCTACTGAAGTAATGCTCACTGATCTAATGCCTTCAATCACCGCAGTGCCCTTTTAAAAGCTAGTGACAAACACCAGTAGCCAATTTTAACAGACTATAAAGTTTGAGTTCTGATATCAATATCATTAGGACAGAACAACAAGCCAAAGAGAAGAACTCAGACCAAAAAAAAACGAAAAAAAAAGCTCAAAAGGGAGTATGAATGAAAAGGAATGTGCCTGTAATGCTGACTGCCTAAATGAAATTAATCTCAGTTCAGTTCCCAGCAGACAGATGTCCACCTCAGAAAAAAATCAACTAGCTGTAACTAGTTCCCTATTGGTATCTTTAATGAGTCCGAGGATAGAGTAATAAACAGCAGTCAGAACAGCTCAGAGTTAAAGGAGAAGACATGACCTGGGAATAGCAGCATTGCCTTTGGGATATAGGGAAGTTACCAATTGCCAGAGCTGTCATTCCAGCTCCTATCATTAATACTACAGCTCAAAGTTTTAAGTATTAGTGTCACTGAATTTATATTTCTAAACATGCTCACGCATTAGCTATTTTAATTAAGAACCCCAGACATCTTGGTATAGGATGATCACATTGCTCTAGAATATTTCTGCATGTCAGGAAGTCCAGGCATTATTCATTGTGCACTTGCATTCAATATTAACATTCTTAACATGCATTTGTATATACTACCCATTTCAACATTTCAATCAGATAAATGCATCTGGGTGGTCCAAATCACAGCTTTGGTATTTTCAAAGCTATCACAGTATTTTCAAAGTTAAATCTTTAATAGATCTGAATAAACTCACTTCATTTGTAAGAAAATATGAAAATATGAAATTCCATATGCTTTGGGCCCTACCAAATTCATGGGCATGAAAAACATGATGCAGACCATGACATCTGACCTTCCCCCAACAAATCTGCTCTTGTGTGTTTACACCCTATACTATACAGATTTCATGGGGGAGACCATCATTTCTCAAATTGGGGGTCCTGACTGAAAAGGGAGTTGCAGGGGGTCACAAGGTTATTTTAGGGAGTACTGCCACTTCTGCACTGCTCTCAGAGCTGGGTTATTGGGTGCCCAGTTCTGAAGGTGGCACCTTACCAGAAGCAGCACAGAAGTAAGAGTGGCAATGCTATACCATGCCATCCTTACTTCCGCGCTGCTGCTGGCAGGAGCTCTGCCTTCAGAGCTGGGCTCCTGGCCAGCAGCCACTGCTTTTCAGCTGCCCAGCACTGCCATCAGCAACAGTGCTGAAGTAAGGGTACAGTACTGCAACACCCCCTTCCCCCAACTCCTTTTTGGGTCAGGACCCCAACAATTACAACACCACCACGAAATTTCAGATTTAAATAGCTGAAATCACAAAATTTACGATTTTTAAAATCCTATGACTGTGAAATTGACCAAAATGGACCATGAATTTGGTAGGGCCCTACATCAATTATAGCATCACTGATGAACAGACAGATTGAAACAGATTTATTTAAAACATAGTTTCTTCTAAGAAGTATGCATGCACAAGCAGCATCCAGAGGTCAAAAATTAAAACACAACAACTCTTATTAGCACATAGGATCCATGTCTTCCCAGATCAATTCGTAACAATTAACTACAGAGCTATCAAAGATATTCATCCATTTCCAATTCCATAAAGCTGTAGGATTCTCAGGCTTCTCTAAATTCCGTAATTTTTTTCACAGTGCATCTTGGCACAGTGGGTAAAAACTATGACCAAGATGCAGTGTTCCCCCCCACCGCCACCCGACTGCAGCCTTGGAGGCAATTTTTCCACAGAAAGGGTTAAAAATCTCTCCAATAATTAACTGAAATAGAGAAAGTGGCACATTCAAAACCTAGATTATACTGAGAAGCTGGGCAGGGTGCAGAATTTTCCTTCTCAACTTAAAATCTGTTTCAAAAGAATACAAAAGTAACTGAAGTCACACATCAGCTGGTCAGTGTTAAGCAGACATCCAAAAATACAAAACAAAAAACACTAAAACTACGAGAAAAATATAAGTAAGTGAAGTTGCTATATATATTCTTACATTTCATAGCTCTAGGCATACTGTAAAGGAAAACAAGGTAGATCAAACTTCACTCTTCACTTGTCAGCACTAATCACTGATGAGGCTATGACTAAGGAGGACAGGCATCTGATGTTTTCCTGTTCTTATGACTGGCCCAAGCTCAATGCATCAAAAGCAATAGAGGAAAAGATCCTTACCTACTTCTTGCACTGCTGCACGTCTCAATGCATTGCTTCACTGTGGAAAGGTTGTAGTTCCTCTCACTGCCAATGAATGCTAGCACCATTCAGTATTAGACCCAACTGTCAAATGCTCTCTTCTCCACTCAATGTGTCTACAGGTAATGAACTAGAAGCTATACTTGCAAAAAACACACACAAACACAAACCACACCCCAATGAACTATAACTCCCTCCCGCTTTGGTTTTCCAGAATGTATCTAACCTAATGCAGCAACACAAAAACAGATTTTTTTTAAATGCTGTTTTTTATTTAAATTGGATTTTTTTAAAAACAAAACCTATTAATAAATCAATTTGAGTGGCAATCTGTGTTACAGCTTAAACGTATCAACTATTAAAATTATTTAAAAAATAGTATTAACCACTACATGTTTACTGCAGAGCTTTAAAGAAAGTCAAATTAATTAATTGGTGGAAGTCACCCTAAGCATCTGAGGAACCAAGCTTTTTTTAAAGTGCTAAACCAGCTCTTGATATCAATAGCCTCTTCTGCAGATGGAGAATATTTTCTCCATTTCAGTTTAGTCACTGGACTGAATTAGTTGAATAGTTTATTCAAAGTTAAGAAATCAAGGGGAATCGAAAGAGCAGGAAAGTTTGTTTTCCCTCTTCCAATCACAGAATAAAACAGGTGTGATAGGATGAGATCTACTACTAAAATCTTGACAGGAATGGAGACAAGAAACAATCAGTTCAATTCTTTAATTACAGATAATGCTTCCCTTGTTTAATAGTTCAGTTAGTTTTAAACGCAACTATTTTGGTAAGGAAAAAAATTATGTAGCAGTACATAAGGTAGTTTTATTTGATTAAACGTAAAATGCTGTTTTTGTGCATTTTAATTGAATCTGAATTACTATCCAAACAGAGCCTGACAAATCACAAGTAAAAATATTTTATCTAGTAAAGAAATGCAGCATTCACTATTTTCTAACAAAAATATAAAAAGTAAGAATGAGTGAATTAAGCTATAGTTGTATTCTGCTGGTTAGCAAATACAGCACCAAATTTAGTGTAAAGGCTATATACAGTTGCCAATCCATGTTTTAATGGTTGTCAACAAATTACAACCAACCTTTCTTTAGGAAAATAACTAACCAGTACAAATGCAAAACAAGATTAAGATGAATTACTTAAACCTAGGTTTCCAGACTGCTGATTTAAATCATGATTAAAACCAGTGAAATATATTTGTGGAAATGAATGAGATGCTCAAAGACATACTGAGATCCAGAAGTCCTGTGAACAGATAAGAATTCCTAGTTCTGTTCTTTTGGTAAGCTGATTTGATCACATCACATAAGCAATACAGTCAGAGAAGCAGCTTCAGAGAACCCAGTATACATCCCTATAAATTTCCCCCCCTTCTCTCAACCTGTAAGAGCAGACAGTACAGAGTAGTTCTTGCATTCAGTCCTGCCTAGTTGCAGCCCAAGAAGCTGAAACCCTAGTGGAAAGTGATTTCAAGACCCAAAAACAGGGAAGTCTGACCCTTCACAAGAACTTAACTGACGTGCTGGTCAGACCAGGGTCCATCTTGCCTGGTATCTTGTCTCCAACAGCAGTCCATACCAAAGCTTCAGGAGGACTATACAGAACAGGGCAATTCTGGAGTGATCCACACCATCTTCTACTCCCAGTTTCTGGCAGTCAGAGGTTGAGAGTCACCTCAAGAATGGGGCTGTGTCCCTGACCATCTTGGCTAGTAGCCATTGATGGATCTATGAACTTTTCTAGGTTTTTTTTTTTTTTTAAACCCAGTTATACTTTTTGATATCACAGCTTTCTAAGGCAAGGAGTGCCACAGGTTAGTTGTAAATTGCATGAAAAAGTATTTCCTCCGCACTAAACCCACTGTCTGTTAATTTCATTCCATGAAAGAGTAAATAATACTTCTCTAGTCACTTTTTCCACCCTGCTCATGATTTTATATATGTCTCCATCACATCTCTTTAGTCATCTTTTTTTTCTTAAGATGAACAGTCCTAATCTTTTAATCTCTCCTCATATGGCATAGTATGTTCCATACCTTGATCATCTTTGTTGCCCTTCTCTGAACCTTTTTCAGTTCCACGATAGCCTTTGTGAGGCGAGGCAACCAGAAGTGGACGCAGTACTCCAGCTATGGGCCCACCATCGATTTATATAGCTGCATTATATTTTCTCTTTCCTAATAATTCCTAACATGCTGTTAGCCTTTTTGACGGTTGCTGAGCATTGAGCAGACATTTGAGAACTTTTCACAGCGACTCCAAGATCTCTTGATAACTAGGGGATAACAGCTATCTGAGAACCCATCATTGTACGTACAGCTGGGATTATCATCATCAACATGTATTACTTTGCACTTATCAATACTGAATTTCATCTACCATTTTATTGCCCACTCTCCTAGTTTTGTGAGATCCCACTAACTCATCACAGTCCACTTTGGACTTAAAATTATCCAGAGCAATTTTGTATTGTCTGTAGACTTTGCCACTTCATTGTTCACCCCCTTTACCAGATCATTAATGATAATATTGAACAGCTCTGGTCCCAGCACAAATCCATGAGACCCCTCAACAATTCACCTCACTCCATTGTGAAAACCGGTCATTTATTCCTATCCTTCATTTCCCATCTTTTAACCAAAATTACTGATACATGAGAGGATCTTCCCTCTTATCCCAGGGCTACTTAGTTTCCTTAAGAACCTTTGGTGAGGGACTCTGGGTTTTCAGAGCGCCTTTGTCAAAGAATAGTATATTAGCTGGAACACTCTTACCACACCACATGCATGGGTACATGCTTGAGGCAAGAAGTATTCACAGACCTAGGCAATCTAAATTAGGGAAAGAGCAGGAGGAGAGTGTTGTGTCAGAACACTATGAAATATCTTATGATATGCTATTTTAAAGATAGACTTATATTGGCCTAAGCCATTGGGTCTTTCCGTGGGAGGGAAAGGAATAGCTAAGTTTATTAAAACATGACCCCCGCCTCTTCCAAAAACAGAAAGAGGAGGAAATGAGAAGTGGTGTGGAGAGTAAGAAGAAGGCAAACAGTACATGGCAAAGTGTGATTAGTTTTTGAATCCATTAAAAATCATGCATGGACAGACAGAGCAGATCTCCATTTAATGGAACGGGCAGTTTTCCCACTAAACCTCAATTCAAACATCATAAAAGGCACAAGCAAATCTCATTTCTATTTACCATAGATGACTCAGGATTCACTTACGCAGGCATAAAGAGTTAATCCTTCTATTTGGCAAAACAGACAAACCAAGCAGGGCTGACTGGCAAAATGGAAACTAACTACAGGCAAATTAAAATATTTTGGTCCATATTTGAATCCAAAAACCACAAAATACTTCTGAAACAGAAGCCAGCCACACTGCAAGTTACCCCAAAAAACAGACCAAAAACCCATTTGGTTTCACAAGTTTGTTTTGTGTTTGGTAACATGCATGTTTTGGTTACAGTAAGATTCCATCATGACAAATAGGCCAGGTTATGAAAACTCCTTGTTTACTAAGGATACCATTGTGAAATGATTGATTACCCACATGCACATGTACCCAGAAAAAAGAAATTCTAGGAATAACTATGATGCCTTATACCACAGAGCCCCAGACATGAACACAGCAAGGCAGCCAACACACAGATTTATGAGACACACTAAGTGTGTCTGATAAACCAACTGCCCAAACAAATAAGAGAAAGGGGGGCAAGGGGCAGAGAAAAAAAAAAAAAAAAAAAAAAAGAGTGCACAGATACATAACCACAGCTGGAGAGGGTTGCTATTTCAGGTTAATAGAAATTCAGACAGCTGATAATGGAACAGGCCACTGAGGGAAGGGGATTCAAACTGCATCCAGTAGAAGTGTTTTTAAAATGGTTACCATATAAAATTAAGCCAATTAAGAATACAGGTTTTAAATCCTAATACACCAGAAGTATAAAGACAACATAAAAGAATGTGTTGCTCAGGATCTCAAAGCACAGGTAAAATATCATTAAATATAATTTAACTCTTAGATTATTTATTTAACTAGTTTTGGGGTCACTGCCTATTTCCAGCTGCAAAGAACCAAAGGGCTGGCTATGGAAAACCTTCTTTAGGCACAATGAGTTGTAATGCTGTAACATTTTCTTTAAGCGGCTGGACAGAATTCAACCCAGTTGAGTTGCTGTATTTAGAATACTAAGGGCTTTGACCAGTACAGAAACAAACTCTGAGAAGTCATATAACTGAAGTGCAAATAGAGAGTTGTCTAGGGCCATCGGGTCTTCACTTGCTTTTAGTATTGACACAGATTATATTCAAACACTCATCAATTTAATCTGTCTTGAAATGGGAAAGATAAGTGCATTGAAAGTTTATCTAATTTCACTGTAGTTTAAGTTATTTTCTATTGTGTCAGTTCTAATCCCAATGGCATGCGAACTACTTTCTGTCATTCATCAGTGATGCGAAAGAACCAATATCACAGAACGCTGTGGTATGTCACAGCTCTTGCTTCACGTATATGATTATGAAACTTACAGAAAGCCCAGTCTCCTCAGTGCTCCTTCTCCAAAGCAACCACACCAGTTACAGCCAGTATCATGTAGTGTAGAATTTAAAAAGTCATGGCCTTATGAGCCCCACCAGACCCAGGAGGAACCAAGTCCAGCAGCCTGCCTTCAGCTACAGTATTAAAAAAAACCATGTGAAAGAACAGACTGACAGTGCAGAGGGGATAAATAAGAGGCGAGAAGACAGAATAACTGGGTGCTGCTTTTTACTCTCTTTCATAACAGAGGAACCATGAGGATAGTCAATTAAATTGAATGGACACCAAATTTAGAACACTGGCTGTTAATTCTCCTTGTGCCACAGAAATGTAAAATAAACTTAAATGAGCAGAGAGATTCTCCCTGCGTGCAGAAGGAACTGCCACCAAAGTAAAACTGGCAAAGGTGGCACAGTCACCTCCTATGCTGCAGAAGCATAAGCATGAGGAGGGGACACAGTGGAGAAGAGCATCATTACAGCTCATCCTCCACAATTAAGCCACAGCAGACCCCCAATGCGGCGCTTTAGCAGGGCCAGACAACTAGAGATTAAGAAGCCGTAACCATCCAAGTGGAGAACTGGGTCACAAAGCATAAATTAACCTAGGGAACTCACTTGTAGTGACATTGTCACAAGCTACCAGTGACATCCAGAGCGCAGCAGAGTTCAGGGAATTAAATGTTTAAATAGATAGTCAGACAAGCCATGCTTATGTTAGGATTCAAACACTCATGCTTCACAGCCTAAGACAAACTCTAAAGGAGGAGGTTGGGAAGAAACTTCTATAGGCCATTAATTCCCGTAGTATAGGGTTTCTTGTACTCCCACCTCCCCTCCCCCAAATTATTTGGGTAGTCACTACTGTCAGCCAGGATACTGGACCAAATGGGCCATTGGTTTTGCACCACAACAACTCCTCCTCCAATCTCAATCCCACAGTTCAAAAGTTAGTCAGCCACACTCTTGCTGTTAGTAGAGCTATTTTGCAATTAGGTGCATACACACACTGCTCTCTAAATCCCATTTCTGCAGGAAACTACCTGTGACATTTATAGGACAAAGCTTTTACACAAAAATCTGGGCTCTCTTACCAGATCAGGATTGGAGTGGATAATGCAATGCAGCACTGCCAGCACTAAAGCAGCAAAAGCTCAATATCTGTCATTAAGTTACAACCACCAGACAGCTCACTAAACCTAGATGGCTTTGAACGCTGTATGGGCTGCTGTTCCATTACAAGTACCGTATATTCATTTATAAGCCAACCTCCACAAGATGGATAAGTACATATGGAAAATTTTTATGACTCATTCATAAGTAGACCCATAATTCAGGGGTCAGCAAACTTTGGCCCCTGGGCCATCGGGATAAGCCGCTGGCAGGCTGAGATAGTTTGTTTACCTCGAGCGTCTGGTGGGGAATTTTATTTTTTTTGGGTGTGTGGGGGGGAAGCTGGGGGTCAGGGACTAACCCCTGTGGCCACATCGCACATGACCCCTAGCCCAGGACCACCCCCAGTCTCCCCATCCCATCCCTTCCCACCTTATCTGGGGAGAGTCTCTCTGGCCTGGCTGGAGCTGCTCCAGCAGACTGGGCAGTGCGGCCACAACCTGCTCCAGCAAGCTGGGTTGGGCGGCACAGCCACAGCCTGCTCCAGTGGGCCAGGTGGTGCAGCCACAGCCTGCTCTGGGAGGCAGGGCCAAGTGACACAGCTGCAGCCTGCCAGCCCTGGAGCTGCAGCTGCTTCAGAGGCTGGGGAGAGTGCAGCGTGGCCAGAAGCAGAAAGACTCTGGCCCCGCCTCTTCCCTTCTGGCTCTGCTGCCTCTGGGGCTGCATCCCACCTCTCTCTCTCTCTATACCTGTTCATAAGCCGAGCCCATTCTCTGGTGCCTCCCTTTACTAAAAAAATTCAGCTTATGAACGAGTAACTAGTTTAGAACAGAAAAGTGTCCATTTTTAATCCCAAACAGGATTCTTGGTTAGACATGACAACAAAAACTGTCCAGGCTGTGTATCTGTTATGGGGTTTGGTCAGAAAGGCTGCACTAACCAGTTAATTTCTAAATGTGAATGGGCTACACTGAAAAGTGCACCTTGGTCACACTAAGATTTTAATGGTTTTCACCCAATACTGGAGACAGAATGCAAGAAGCAGTGAAGGTCCACAGTACAAAAACCAACCTGTGAAACCAATGGCAGAAGATTAAAAATATACAGATATTGGATCCTCTATAAAAAAGCTTTGCCATCAGGCACCCTTAGGCACCGAAATTAAACATTTGAAGGGAATGAAATGCAAATTGAAGAGGTGAATCTACAGCACTAAAAAGTTTGCCATTTTCATCCATCTAATTTCTTAATTTTCATACTTACCTCCAGTTCACATTTCTTTCCATTAAGATTTGTGAAAGTTCTCCTTCCTACAAATGAAATATTTAAATTGTAACTTGTTACTTACATCCTTATTTGTTGCTATGGAAATTACTGACATGTCACAACTGCAAGACTGCACCTCTGCTGCAAAGAGAAAAAGGAGTAAGAAAACTATCAAGAGCAGAAAGATCCAAGACTTTGGTGGTTAGATGTCTTAAGAATATTTTTTAAAAATTCACCGCTGTATTTGAGTGTATTATGTCAAAATGAGCATATTACACTGATGAAGAAGTGTTTGAAGAAACAAATACAAGTTAGATTTCTTTCCAAGTTTCTATATCCAATTCGTGCTCAGTCTCTGTCCAGCTTTGGGAGACTTTTTTTTTTTTTTATGTACAAGTGTGTGTGTCATATCCAGGCTACCCTCAAAATTCAAGTACTGTACTTCTGACCACTTGAACACACCGACATAGGATGTCAATTCAACTTCTTCCAAAGTACATGTGAAAGACAAGTCTAACTCCATCTGACTGAAAAATTCCTCCCACAGGCATAGCAAAAGGTTTATGTAGACCGTTAGCTGGCAATTTAAATATATATTCTGTATAAATATAAGTGACAACCAACACTGTCAACTAGATAGATTCCATCTACACACGGAATCCGGCACAGAATAATCCACTGCATTTGAGACCCACAACTCCAACAGTTACCTACCTCAAATTCTCCAACCACTGCATAAACTGAATGACGCAAACTGTGAGAGAAAGGACAGTTTTGCACATAGCACCAAGTGACATGTCTCTTAAGAGTTCCAGTTACATATATGAACATCCTGAAGTTTCGTGGTGGGAAATTAAATGGTTCAGAATGGGAATTTTGTTCCCATGTCATTTCCACCAGATATATTCACAAGGTGAAGCAGTGTAAATTCATCTGCTTAAGCAGAACAATCAGACAGTAGGGACCTCCCTGTGAACTGCTCCATTACTAGGATTTCTCACAAGTGTCATACTGAGTTATCTGTGTTATATTTGAGCACCACAGACTGAAAAGACAGCTGGCCAAATGCTTCAGCCACAAAATGTTACTCTGTGACCAGCAGAAGAGTCAAGAGAAACTGCTAGCATGATTCTCTCCCTGCTTAATCACGATTGTGTAGCTGATTGCAAAAAACAGACTACATACTGCCACAGTAATTCCACTAGCCTACTTTCAGAGCTATCACCTGGAAAAAGCCTCAGACGCCCAATTTCAACTTTTACATCGTTTGCTTGTGACAAGACGTCAACGACAAAACTACCCTGGTAACATAGGAAACAGAGTTGGGGCATCTGTCCTTCTCCTTTCCTCCTATTCGATACAGTCAGTATTCTTACCTCATTTCATTAATATACCACCCTACACTGCTGTCCCCACCCACATCACTAGTCCCATAACAGAGGCTGGGATTCCATTATGCTCAATTCTTAGATGTTCTGCTCGGGGTATCTGCTAATTTCGACAAAAAGACACCTATTGATCTACAGTAGGCTCTTATACAGCACTCATCACCACAGGGTGACCACAGCACAAGCTATTTACCAGTTATTATAGTAAAAACTTGAGACAACATTTCAAAACTAATATTCTCTATGATGAGTAAGATTAGAGGGAAAACACTCTGCTGTTTTTTTCAGCATCTCATTAAAGAATGACCAGTATATCAGAAGTAGCAGGCCTTTCCAGTTTACAAACAGCTGGAAAAGGGGAAGAAAAAAAAAAAGCCCATCCATTTCTTCTCAAATTTACCATCATCAGGAGTGCTGTCAATGTAATGCTGAATAAGTGAACTCTAGAGCCACTTAAATCAACCTCAGTATAAAATCAAATACAGTGCCAGTTCTGCTTCTACATCCCAGCCAAAATGCTGATTTGAATGTACATGCTTTCGCTGGCAAAAAAAAATCTGCATTTCATTCGAAGATGTAGCAAGTGAGACTTAAGTAACATGTTTCTTTAAGAAGTCCCATTCTGCATTGCTACAGCATTTTTGCCAAAGATAGCCCAACAAACCTGTGCTGCCTGCCAAGCTTTTGCAATCAGACTCACCATACTCAGAGTGGGTCCAAAACATACTTTGTGGAAAAATCTACTGGGGGAGTGCCAGTTTAGCAAGAAAAACATTTTCCCCCAGCTGGAAATTGAGTGCAGTACTGGAGCTGAGCTAAAACAACCAAAACATCTGCTGGAGGAAGGGAGAACAAAGGAAAAAGGCTAATATTAGAGTGTGGCAAAAGCCAAAGCATTTTAGTAAGGAAATGGACTCTCTAGAACACAGCTTGGCATTTTTAGAGAAATAGCAAATACAAGCTATACATTTTAACATTAAGCACATAAACGGCCAGTTTTCACCTCCTGCCAATAGAACTAGCAGGAAAAGGTTTTTGGCAGGAGAAGACAGACAAAGTGTTTCCCTGCAATAAAATATAAATCGATTCTACCAATAATTTCTCCTCTCACCAGAGGTGGGCAACCTACCGTTTTGTGGCACTTTTACAGCTACCTGCTCCACTAACTTAGTTCCATGCCTGGCAATAAGCAGCAGCGTTACCCAGGAGTGCTGGTCTCCAGTGGTCTCCAGTGCTCACCTTCTTGCAAGCTACCCCCACATCCAAAACAAAGCTGCATGTGGCTCCCAGAGAAATGCAACTGAAGTCATGCGTCAAACTCACTCTATTGAGAGAGCCAGCATACTTAATTAGAATCTGTGTCAGGATATAGAGTCATGACACACACACACACACACACACACACACACACACACACACACACACACACACACACACACACACACACACACACACACACAGTCTTCCACTAATACTAAAGTGAGGTTTGTATATTGAACAAGGGTAGAATTTGGGGACAACTTATACCTGCAAGTCATTGGCACTGCTATGGGTACCCACACGGCCCCACAGTATGCCAACATTTTTATGGCTGACTTAGAACACTTCCTCAGCTCTCGTCCCCTAGTGCCCCTCCTCTACTTGCGCTACATTGATGACATCATCATATGGACTCACGGAAAGGAGGCCCTTGAAGATTCCACATGCATTTCAACAATTTCCACCCCACCATCAACCTCAGCCTGGACCAGTCCATACAAGAGATCCCCTTCCTGGGCACTACAGTTCCCGTAAGCAATGGTAACATCACCATCACCCTAGACCGGAAATCTACTGACTGCTATACTTACCTACATGCCTCCAGCTTCCATCCAGACATCACACGATCCATTGTCCACAGCCAAGCCTTAAGATACAACCAAATTTGCTCCAACCTCTCAAAGACAAAAGACACTTGCTTGATAAAGATCTTGTATTCTTAAAACTGCAATACCCACCTAGAGAAGTGAGGAAACAGACTGACAGAGCGAGATAGGTACCCAGAAATCACCTACTACAGGACAGACCCAATAAGGAAAACAACAGAACACCACTGGCCATCATGTACAGCCCCCAGCTAAAACCTCTCCAGCACATTATCAATGATGTACAACCTATCCTGGAAAACAATCCCCCACTCTAAGACCTTGGGAGGCAAGCCAGTCCTTCCTTACAGACAACCTCCAAACCTGAAGCAAATACTCACCAGCAACTACACACCACGCCACAGAAACACCAATCCAGGAACCAATCCCTGTAGCAAACCTCATTGCCTATTCTGTCCCCATATCTACTCTGGCTACACCATCAGAGGACCCAAGCACATCAGCCACACCATCAAGGGCTCATTCACCAGCACGTCTACTAATATTATATATGCCATCATATGCCAACAATGCCCCTCTGCCATGTACGTTGGCCAAACCGGACAGTCCCTACATAAAAGAATAAATGGACATAAATCGGACATCGGGAATGATAACATACAAAAGCCAGTAGGTGAACACTTCAATCTCCCCGGTCATTCTATAACAGATTTAAAAAGTTACTACAGGCGAGTCTCACCTTACACCGAGGTTACGTTCTACTATCAGCGCATAAAGTGAAAATCATGTATAGTCAAAATTACAATGAGTGTAAAGGCAGGCAAAAATCGCCCGCACTACAGGTAAAGTATTTAAATTATTTCTCTCTTTTTTTTTTTTTGTTTTGGTTTTGCTGACCATGCAAAGCTGAATTTGCACATGTTAAATGCGCTTAAGATGAGACTTGCGTGTATTCCTGAACAAAAAAAACCTTCAGAAATAGACTTCAAAGAGAAACAGTAGAACTAAAATTCATTTGCAAATTTACCATTAATTTGGGCTTGAACAGGGACTAGGAGTGGCTGATTCATTACAGAAGCAGCTTTGCCTCTCCTGGAATTGACATCTCCTCCTCTATTATTGGGAATGGACTACATCCACCCTGATTGAACTGGCCCTTTGAACACTGGTTCTCCACTTGTGAGGTACTTCCTTCTCCTCATGTGTCATTATAATGCCTGCATCTGTAACTTCACTCCAGGCATCTGAAGGAGTGAGGTTTTTTACCCACAAAAGCTTAGCCTCAAATAAGTCTGTTAGTCTTTAAGGTGCCACTGGACTCCTTGTTGTTTTTAAGGGTAGAATACAGTCTTTATAGACACACATACACACACACACCTTTTAATCACCATTCAGTCACAGAGTAGGCTCTCCCTTATGGCTTTAGAACAGGCATTCTCAAACTATGGGTCTGGACCCCAAAGTGGGTGGTGGCCCCATTTTAATGGGGTCACCACGGCTGGTGGTGGGCCTGGGCCCCAGCAAGTCTAAAGCCCAAGCCCCAGCCCCATCACCCAGAGCTTCCCCCCCTGCCCACACACACACACACACACACCCGCCCGGGGCAGTGGGGCTCAGGCAGGCTCAGTCTTCGGTTCCTCCTCCTGAGGTCGTGTAATAATGTCTGTTGTCAGAAGGGGTCACAATGTAATGAGGCTGCTTTAGAATGAAGAGAAATGAAAGGGCAGATATAGCAACTGTTCTTTGTTTCTTTTATCCATCTTGAATCACTCCCATCACACTCCTGCAGAAACTCAAATCCCATTCACTCCCACCCTCTGCCCAACCTTATTTGTTAAAGTATCCTTAGGCTTTAAACATTCCACTGATGAGTTTGGGGGGAGGGAGGAGGATAGACACGACAGTTCACAGGAGTTGTTTCATGCTCTCTACAAGCTGCTGCTGATGCCACTGAATCAATTACAACTAGGTCAAAAGCTATCTTTGCAACCATGCAGTCTACAAAATTAATTTTTATTTATTTATTTACAATGTAGTGATTACGCAGCTTGAAGGACCTTCCAGTTCTCCAAAAATACAACAAGTAAACTGGATGAAGCCCTCAACACAGATGTTTTGACATTTTAGCTCAGCATCCTGCATCACAAATAGCACTAACCAAACCAACAAAGATTGTGGCTTCTCTTTCTTTTCCCAACTGCTTTCTGTTCTCCCCTTTTAACAGTTTTATTTTCCTTCCCCCTCTTTGATCTATTTTTCCATTCCATTCACCAGTAATCCCACCATCTCTGACTTTTACAGGTCACCAACATCCCATCTGGTTTCCTTTTCTGTCAAGCCCCTTTGAAGTTCTGCCCTTGCAGCTTTTCACCTTCTTTCTCTCCCCTCCCCCTTGATCTTTCACGCAGAAACCTACTGTATACCATAATCACTCCATTCCCTTATAAAGGCCACAGGCTGCAGAATTAAGGTTGTGTACAGAACTGAAAAAAGGAGGATGACAGAGCAAGAGAGGTAAAAAACACAAGAGTGCTACCTGACGGAACAAGTGCTGCAGAGGCAAAAACTGCCAGTATTATGGGAGTCAGATATCCATTTTTAAAGTATGAGTGAGTGCCTCTATATTAAATCTATATTTAGATTACTGTCAAATCTCACTTGTCTACAAAAACAAGGAACCCCCAGTCAGTTATCAAATTAATGCCCACAGTGGCGAGTCAGAAAGACTAAAGCAGTCATCAAATCAGAGGACAAGGGGCAAGTCGCCCTAGGAAAAAAGATTCCAAACGGCATACGGTGCATTAGACAGGTTTCAGTGGCAGACGTGTTAGTCTGTAACACACCACAACCACACACCACACAAGGAGTCCTTGTTACATTTGTTAGTCTCTAAGATGGCACAAGGATTTTTTTTTTTTTTTAAACTGTACATTAGATACATAAGCCACAAGTTGATGATGGAAATTACTCTCAAACCATGACTCCCCATTGTAAACTGACCACTTCAACACAAGAGAAGGAAAACAGGCTCTGGTATAATCTGGGTAAATCTCCACATACAATGAATGCCACAAGTAAGGTTTTTGTTTTAGGCCTTTTTAGGCTGCAAACACCCAGTGGAAGTGACAATTCTTTTGTTTGTTGGATATTTTACAATTAGATACTGTAACTTGTCTCTGTAAATTAAGTAGTTTTTGCACTTTAAAATATCGAAATACAAGCCAAATACATCTTCTTTTCACTGCCTATGCACCTCTCTCTCAGCCTGAGCAATGAAGACAAAATAGTCATTTTCATTTTCCTACACTACCTCAGTTTTTGAGCCATGAATATTGGACTTGGCCCTAGTCTACACTACAAACTTATGTGAGTACAACTACATCACTCAGGGGTGTGGAACATCTACACCTCTAGGCGATGTAGTTATACCGACCTAACTCCCAGTACAGATAGAGCTATGTCAACAGGAGGGCTTCTCCTATCAACACAACTACTGCCTCTCAGGGAGGTGGAGTACCTATGGTGACAGAAGTTCTCATGTTGGTATTGGTTGTGTCTTCACTAAGCGCTGCAGTTATGCTGCTGCACTGCTGTAAGTGTAAACAAGCCTTGAGAGAAAAGGACTGACATCTGCTAGGAGAGCAATATAGCAATGCACAGATAATCAAGAATGTTTTTGGAGTGTGTTGGGGACAACTTCCTGGTACAAGTGCGGGAGCAACCGACTAGGGGCCGTGTTCCTCTTGACTTGCTGCATGCAAAACAGGGAAGAATTAGCAGGGGAAGTAGAAGTGGGTGGCAACCTAGGCAGCAGTGACCAAGAGATGGTTGAGTTCAGAATCCTCACAAAAGGAAGAAAGGAGAGCAGCAGAATATGGACCCTGGACTTCAGAAAAGCAGACTCCCTTAGGGAGCTGATGGGCAGGATCCCTGGGAAGCTAATATGAGGGGGCAAGGGATCCAGGAGAGCTGGCTGTATTTTAAAGAAGTTTTATTGAGGGTGCAGGAACAAGCCATCCCAAAGTGCAGGAAGAATAGCAAATATGGCAGGCAGCCAGCTTGGCTTAACAGTGAAATCTTCAGTGGAGCTTAAACTCAAAAAGGAAGCTTACAAGAAGTGAAAATTTGGACAGACGACTAGGGAGGAGTATGAAAACATTGCTAGTGCATGCAGGGCTGTAATCAGTAAGGCCAAGGCACAACTGGAGTTACCCTTCACATCCCTTGCTAGCTGCAACAAGAAGGGTTTCTACAGGTACATTAGCAACAAGGTGGTGGTCAGGGAAAGTGTGGGACCCTTACCGAATGGGGGAAGGCAACATAGTGACAGAGAATGTGGAAAAAGCTGAAGTACTCAATGCTTTTTTTGCCTTGATCTTCACAGACAAGGTCAGTTCCCAGACTGCTGCACTGCGCAACACAGTATGGAGAGGAGGCGAGCAGCTCTCAGTGTGAAAGAACAGGTTAAGGACTATTTAGAAAAAGCTGCTAGTGCACAAGTCCATGGGTCCAGATCTAACGCATCCAAATCGTTCTGAGGAAGTTGACTGATGCGACTGCAGAGCCATTGGCCATTATCTTTGAAAATTCGTGGCAATCAGGGGAGGCCCCAGATGACTGGGAAAAGGCAAATATAGTGCCCATATTTTAAAAAGGGAAGAAAGAACCTGAGGAACTACAGACCTGTCAGACTCGCTTCAGTCCCTGGCAAAATCATGGGAGCAGGTCCTCAAGGAATCCATTTTGAAGCACTTAAAGGAGAGGAAGATGGTCAGGAACAGTCAACATGGATTCACCACGGGCAAGTCACGCCTGACCACCTGATTGCCTTCTATGATGAGATAACTGGCTCAGTGGATATGGGGAAAGCGGTGGATGTGATATATCTGACTTTAGCAAAGCTTTTGATACGGACTCCCACAGTATTCTTGCCAGCAAGTATGGATTGGATGAATGGATTACAAGGTGGATAGAAAGCTGGCTAGATCATCAGGCTCAACAGGTACTGATCAATGTCTCCACGTCTAGCTGGCAGCCGGTATCAAGCGGAGTGCCCCAGGAGTCAGTTTTGTTCAATGTCTTTATCAGTTATCTGGATGATGGGATTACTTGCACCCTCAGCAAGTTCGTGGAGGACACTAAGCTGGAAGGAGAGGTAGATAAAATGGAGGGTAGGGATAGGGTCCACAGTGACCTAGACAAACTGGAGGATTGGGCCAAAAAAATCTGAGGTTCAGCAAGAACAAGTGCAGAATCCTGCACTTAGGGACGAAGAATCCCATGCACCGCTACAGGCTAGGGACCAATTGATTAAGTGACAGCTCTGCAGAAAAGGACCTGGGGATTACAGTGGACAAGAAGCTGGATGAGTCAGCAATGTGCCCTCGTTGCCAAGAAAGCCAATGGCATATTGGGCTGTATTAGTAGGACCATTGCTAGCAGATCGAGGGAATTGATTATTCCCCTCTATCTGGCACTGGTGAGGCCACACCTGGAGTACTGTGTCCTGTTTTGGTGTCCCCACTACAGAAGGGATGAAGAGAAATTGGAGAGAGAGTCCAGCAGACAGCAACAAAAATGATTAGGGGTCTGGCGCACATGACTTACGAGAAGAGGCTGAGGGAACTAGGGTTAGTCAGTCTGCAGAAGAGAAGACTATGGGGGGGATCTGATAGCAGCCTTCAACTACCTGAAGGGGGGGGTCCAAAGAGGATGGAGGTAGGCTGTTCTCAGTGGTGGCAGATGACAGAACAAGGAGCAATGGTCTCAAGTTGCAGTGGGGGAGGTGTCGGTTGGATATTAGGAAATACAAATCACGAGGAGAGTGGTGAAGCACTGGAATGGGTTACCTAGGGAGGTGGTGGAATCTCCATCTTTAGGAGGTTTTTAAGGCTCGGTTTGACAAAGCCCTGGTTGGGATGATTTTGTTGGGGCTGGTCCTGCTTTGAGCAGGGGGTTGGACTAGATGACCTCCTGAGGTCTGTTCCAACTCTAATCTTCTATGATTCTATTAATGACCCTACATGCTTGCATGACAAACACCCCCCACTGTGGATTTTTTCACCTCCAAAATGATCTCTTACTGACAGATAAGAATCCAGCACTGCAAGCTTCCAGATAGTGGAGAAGTGAGTGGTAATCACAGTCAATGCAGCTCTCATTCTAGTATTCCTTCACTGAAGGACTGGAGAAAGCTCAGCACAGAGATCCAGGATCCAAAGTTCTGCCGTCACTACTCACTGCACAAAACCTGCATTAGAGTCAGTGCTCATTTCTCAGGTCCAGAAGCAGTGCTGCGCGGTCTGCAGCCCCTCAGTGACCACCACCAACCTTGAAACCTTCTTCACTGTGTCCTTCAAGAAATCATGTCTCCCATTGTTGCAGGACTTCCTGAAAATGCACAAGGAGAATATCGCACCCTGTATTTGGAAAGCTCATGAGAACAGCAGAAAGCTCTGCAGACTCCAGGCTTCATCAGAGATGAAAAGTGCTGGGCATGTTTGTGGGAATTCCTAAAAAAAGAGAGAGTGCACAAATTATGGAAAATGGGTGGCTGTATGGAATGGAGAACGTTGCATGCTGGGAACCTGACTTCATAACTCCCAGCAATTCCTGGGCACTAATTTCTATCCCACAACATATCACGAACATTTCCCAAAAGGCACTGTGCTGGACACCTGCAGATGGCACACTGGGATACGGACCTTCAGTACACTGTTCTTTGGATCAACAAGCACTGCAGGTAAGTACATGCAGCACCAATGCAAGCAGCCAAGTATGCACGTGACTGAGCAATGCATAAACTTCAGCAGCTATATGTCAATATAACTTGAATCAAATCAGAGTTTGTAGTGTAGACATGGCTTAAGAGATCCTCGCAGCAATTGAACATGGATTTATATGTTGGTACAGAAAGTACGCTTATTAAGTTTGCAGACGATACCAAACTGGGAGGGATTGCAACTGCTTTGGAGGACAGGGTCAAAATTCAAAATGATCTGAACAAATTGGAGAAATGGTCTGAGGTAAACCGGATGAAGTTCAATAAAGACAAATGCAAAGTGCTCCACTTAGGAAGGAACAATCAGTTTCACACATACAGAATGGGAAGAGACTGTCTAGGAAGGAGTA
>NC_133789.1:8452365-8480242 GCF_003597395.2 Chelonoidis abingdonii
CCCCCCCCCCCACACACACTATAGAAATGGACTAGATAAGCCTTAGGGAAGTTCCTAGTTAAAGTAATTGCAAACACTTCCACACAGTGATGACATGAGGCCAAAACCAAAACAGAATAGGTAGGAAGAAACTAAAAACTTTGCAAAACAGAATGAAAATGTGTGGCTGCTTTGCACAAAACAATGGTTTTCAGTCCTGCTTCTGGCTGGCAGTGGAAGCCGCTAAGCTGCAGGCAACATGGGATTTGATAGCTTTTAATTGTACACCACAACGTCATAGCCATGAGAAATCCTATTAGGCAGCCCTCTGGCTATGGCCTTCTGGGCAACACCATTGGTCAGAAAATTTGACCCAGAGGAAGAAATGCTAAGTGCAATTTCTTAGCTGCTTCAAGCAGACTCATGCCTTTCCTCAAAGATCTTTAACATCAGGTATGTAGAAAAATTCCTTCTTCAAAAAGGGAATTTGGGTTTTGAGAATCTCTCGCTGGTAGGGGACAAAGATAAAATAAAATAATCAATGAAAGAAGAAATTCACCACCACTTAAAGAGAGACACTAGTAACTCAAAGCACAGGCAGCATGTTCTAGTGGAGAGGACACTGGGCAAGGAGTTAAGATCTGAGGTTGAATTCATGGCTCTACTAGTGAACTGGTCACCATGAGAATTTTCCCATTTCATGCCTCAACTTCCTCAATTAGAAACAGATTTTGATTTTTTTTAATTAATTGATGTTTATTTTTAAGCTTTAGTTTTTATCAATTTAAAATTTTTGTTTGTGGGAAATTAAAGGCGTTAATCTAGGATCAGCAGAGACACATTCAAGAAGAGTTAGAGCTTTATAACCATTAAAAAAAAAACCCACAAATTGACATCACATGTCAAAATATACAAAGTAAATATCCTTAAATCAAACTCATTCTCAACAAGCATTTTTTCTTTACTTTGCTTATCTATGAATTTCAATTATTACTGATGGACATATTTGTGTCAGTTTTAAGTGATGCGACTAGAGAGAGTATTGCCTGATCCTTGTAAGATTTGTGATTAATCTCATACATCACTAGAAACCAAAGATCATTGTCTAAAGGCTAGAAGTACTTTCCAAGCAAGGAAGTTGAGCTTAAAAAGAGCCTTCATTACTTAGTCAGGATCACACTAGTATCTCTCTCTCTCTCAAAAAAAAAAAAAAAAAAAAAAAAAAAAGGATTTAAGTTTGAGGACCTTCCAGTGAAGTCTCACATGTATCCAAAGGACTACAGAGGCACTATGTTTGACTAGCTCATGAAAAGGTCAAAAAACTGCCAAATGAACCTTGAGGTAAGATAAGTGAAGAAAGTAATCAGTTTTTGTGCAAGGCAAGTAAAGCAGCCACATGAAACTCTATGCATCACAGCAACACTTCTCCCGCTTAGACGTCTTTCTAGTAGTAGCAGCAGAAACTCGAGATACCAGGATGACTGGGGCCAAATACTTGAAAGACATGTCTACACATCTCCACTATGTCAGAAACCAAGATGCTAGATAGCAGGCTTTCAAGGTTGGAAATGGAGCCAGGTGCCCTCATTCCAAGTGATCATCCACAGTTGGTTTGCCACAGACTCCTGGGATGAGGTCTGCCCACTGTTAACAGTGTAGAAAAACTACTGGCCAAGACAGGTAGGTCTGAGAGATGTCCGAATCACCAAGCGTATGTGTCTCCTGACCTTTGCTGTCAGAAATACCATTGAAGAAGCATATAAAAAGATCTATTCTTGGTAAATGGATAGCACGGTCTTCATACAAAGAAAACGCGATCTGGTGCTTTTCAGTTTAGAGGCCACTTCCTAGGAGCTCTCTCAGATCAGCTCAGTCTGTCTGCATGTTGTTTTCTCCTTCCCTGGCAGATCCACAGAAATGAGCAACATCTTTTAAACCAAGCCTATACTTGCAAGGCTTCCTGACACAGTAGGTGTGATCCAGTGTCACCCTGCTTGTTTATGAAGTATATGATGGCCTGGCTGTTCATTTAAAACAGACACTTTCGAGGTTACCAGGTTCCTAAAAGTCCTTCACTGATACTGGACAATCATTCTCCACAATCCTACTGTGGATTTGTTACTCCTAGAGAAAGCCAATTCTCTGAGCATGGAGTCCTTATGTGCAGTGCACTAATTTGAATGGGCAGTGCTTGAAAGTCCATTCCTAACTGGACACTGTTTCTGGTATGCCACCAGGCCAGAATGGCCCAGAAGTCAATCATCAGCTAGATGCAATGCAAGGAGTCCCTGTGTGATACTTTTGCTTCCATCTGAAGCGCACATGAAACCATGTCATGGGCATTGTGAATATACAGGCAGTTGTAAGACACAACATTTGTAGCATAGTTCCAGCAATCATCTGCTGGCTCTTATACATTCTTTCTTCCAGATAGGTGAAGTACTGGAATGTTTCCTGAGGCAGGAAGGCTTTGAATTAAGCTACATCTAGCAGCTCTCCTATGTACTCCAGTTGCTAACTAGGAATGAATGAGTACACTTTGCATAGTTATCAAGAACCCTAGTGACTGAAACACACTGGTAGTGACATGATGTGATCTTCCAGCACTCTCCAGAGTGATGTTCTTGATCACACACACTCAAGACATACAGGCAGACCATGACTACAGCCAAGCATTTCATGAAAATATATCAAGCTGATGACAGAGCAGAAAGTTAGCATTACTGTTTCCCCTCTAGACCAAGATATTTCTGGTGCCTGTAATCATCAGCAAGATCCAGAGAACACAGGCAGAGGTGTTCCTCTACAGATACCGATTAACATCCGAGAGGTCGCAGATGGGCTAAATCATCAGGAAGTACTTAGAAACGCCTTTCCTGTGTTGTCTGATGGGACAAGTTCCATAGCAGTCTTCACCAGGAAGGGCTGAATTTCCTGCTACATCTCTTCCCGATAAGGTCCCAATGTCCATTCTCAGTGGATGGACGTGTGGGTGGTGGAAATCTAGTATCTGCGGATTTAAGTGACATTATAGACCCACTGAACAATGCTCAAGTCTCACAACTCAATTTATTGGAGACCAGCTGGGGTGAAAGCCCTCCCCAGCCTTCCTCCAACAGAAAAATTCAGCAGGCTACAAAAATTGGCTATACACAAAGAACTTTCCAAACCCTTCACTTTTGGGTGTTTATTTAAACAAAAAAGTTTTCTAGTGGCTTGGAGATTCAGCCCTGTATCCTGGAGGGAGCTCCATATTACTGAGGAAAGAATGGGACCATGCCAATGATATTCTAGGAGGCAGCTGGTCCTAATGGCTCTAAGTTCTGATAATGCTAAGAGGTATAAGGTCCCAATGAACACAAGCATGATGGGATTTAGATATGCATTCAGCTAACAATGTTATATTCCCAGGATGGCCTACAGGAATGTCTTGGTTCTAACACTTTAGCCTGACTTAGCCAAGCCTCATCAGTGCTACGGCACTTGCCCCAAAGATACCGGAGATCACCAAGCATAGAACAACACCAACTCTTCAAGTGCCTGAAGGTTTAATTCCTGAACACTCATAGGCACAAACACTTAAGACAGTCTCTAGTGGACCCAGCCCAGACACAAGGACCTGTATACACACTACCGGTGAGCAAGCAATGGAGATGAAGGTGGTGTGGTGTGGTGGAGCTCTAATTCACCTTTCAGGTTTGGCGGGGGGTAACTCATGAGGATGGGAAGTTAACCATTGCAGCTCACGCTTGGTCACAACACAGAGCAAGAACGAACCTTACACACAACCTTTCCCTCACACACATCCCATCCCCCCAAAAAGTTGAAAGAGGTTTCATGGTGCTAGAAATAAATTATATAAACTATGAAGCCACAGACATGGAGGGTTTATGATACTTTGGGAAGTCACAATTTAATAAGCCTACGGAATCAGACTTTCAACCCACGACTGCCCTATTTTTAAACCTTCATCAGCAATACTAACACAGATATCTTATTTGTAGGCATTACAAAGTGTGTAAAACTGAGGGGCTCCTCTCCAATCTATAGCATCAATTTTATACCTAATCTGCATTCACTTCCAGAACAGAATGTTCATCTCTCTGTCAGAATTTAATTGTGCCATTTATGTTTAAACCTCACTACTGAAAAAGGTTTTAAATCATGCGACTTCTTTTTGACGGTAACAATTCACATATAAAAGTTTACTCTTGTATTTGAAACTTCAGTACTGAACATAAGAATAACTATACTGGGTCAGACCAATGGTCCATCTAGCTCAGTATCCTGTCTTCCAACAGCGGCCAATGCCAGATGCTTCAGAAGAAATTAACAGAACAGAGTAAACATCGAGTGATCCATCCTGTCATCCAGTCCCAGTTCAAAAGAGATGTGCAAAAATAAAAATAAAAATAAAAAAAATCAAATTCACGCAAGAATTTGGTGGTACTTTTGAACATAATATTTTACCAAGCACTGATCTTTACCATGGATAGAGTAACTGAGGGAGCTGTATTTACATCACGTTCAGAGTTTCAGAAGAGTCCACTGTGGAGCTGGCGCAATTAACACGCCCACATTAGGGCAATCAAGATGTACCAAGAATATATTTTAACCTTTAAAGTACTGGTATTTTCCAGTCAAACAGCTGCTTGATTCCCGAGTGTCGAAATCATTCTGTGGAAACCAATCTCCATTTTTAATTATGGTCCATGGACTGGGGGTATAGATTAGGACTTTATAGGTCCTTCAACCCAAAAGTAATTTCTTAACCAGGGGGTGGGGCTACTGAAGACGACCAGGGCTTTAAAAAGCCCACTCCTAAGCAACCAAAGGAGCTAGCAAACAGGAGCAGCTAACAGGGAAGCTTTGTGAGGGAGTTTAAAGGAGGGGTAGATACACTTAACATTCTTTAAGCTTAAAGCCAAAAACACCCCCGATTAAAACAAAACATCTACAAAGGAATAAGCTGCAGGAGTAAAAAGGAATGCAGGCAGAAGTCCAGCAACAGAGTGGGGGCTATCGCGTTTATTGTGCCCAATGCAGCACGTATAATTACCTGTTCTATAAGCAGGTAATCATACATGGGCATTCGGTGCAAGGCACTCCTGCCCCTTAGAGTGTGTGTATGGGCTTTGAAGACCAAAGTGGCTGAACTGGAAGAGCTAAAGGAGATGGAGAGATACATAGATGAGACTTTCCCGGACACAGCAGAACTGTCCTATCTCCTCCCCCAACCCCCATTTGACAGCCTTTGTGCTTTTGAGGAGGATGAAAGTCTCAGGGAAGGAGAACATCCAACTGGAGCTGAGGGAAAACGATCCCATAGTTGGGACCCTACTTCCAGATGATGTCATGGTAACCTCTCACACTGAGGATACCTCTCTGGGGGAGTGAACTCCAGTTATTAGGAAGAGACACAATCATTATGGTGGATTAGATCATTAGAAACATAGATAGCTGGGTTTGCGATAACTGGGAGAACCGCATGGTGACTTGCCTGCCTGGTGCAAAGGTTGCTGATCCCTCGAGACATCTAGATGGATGTATGTGTAGTGCTAGGGAGGAGCCAGTGGTCATGGTACATGTAGGTACCAATGACATACGGAAGGATAGGAGAGGGGTCGTGGAGGCCAAATTTAGGCTGCTAGGTAAGAGACTGAAGTCCAGGATCTCCATGGCAGCATTCTCCGAAATGCTTCCAGTTTCACATGCAGGGCCAATTAGGCAGGCAGAACTGCAGGGTCTCAATGCTTGGATGAGACAATGGTGTAGGGAGGAGGGGTTTAGATTTATTAGGAACCGGGGAAACTCTGGGGAAGAGGGAAGCCTATACAGGAAGGATGGGCTCCACCTAAACCAAAAATGAAACCAGATTGCTAGCACTTAAAATTAAAAAGGCCAAAGAGCAGTTTTTAAACTGAGGGCTAGGGAAAGCCAACAGGTGCAAAGGAGCATATGGTTCAGACAGAGGCATTCCTTAGGGGAGGATCTACTAATGGAGAGTCTCTGTGTCCTAGTAAAGAGGAGAGAATAGAAAATGATAAAATAATGGTAAAATCTGATGAGAAACAGTCAAATAAAAAGAGTCTTATCCAATTATATCATGTAATGGAAAACAGCAAAAAAGTGGCAAGTTTTTAAAGTGCTTATATACCAATGCTACAAGTCTAAATAATAAGATGGGTGAACTAGAGTGCCTAGTATTAAATGAGGCTATTGATAGAACAGGCATCACAGAAACCTGGCGACATGATGATAATCAATGGGACACAGTAATACCAGTATACAAAATATATCGGAGGGACAGAACAGGTCATGCTGGTAGGGGAGTGGCACTATATGTGAAAGAAAGCATAGAATCAAACTAAGTAAAAATCTTAAGTGAACCAAATTGTACCATAAAATCTCAATGGACAGTACTTCCACCCTCAAATAAGACTATAGCAGTAGGGGATAGATTACTGACCAGGAGAGTGACAGGGACTGTGAAATGCTCAGGGATATCAGAGAGGCTATCAAAAATAAAAAAAACTCAATAATAATGGTGGGGTTTCCTAATTATCCCCATATTGACTGGGTACAGGTCACCTCAGGACAAGATGCAGAGAAAGTTTCTTGACACCTTAAATGACTGCTTCTTGGAGCTGCTAGTCCTGGAACCCACAAGAGAGGCAATTCTTGATTTAGTCATAAATGCAGCACAGGGTGTAGTCCAAAAGGTGAATATAGCTAGACTGCTTGGTAACAATGAAAATAATTAAATTTAACACCTCGTCCAATACTGTAGCATTTAATTTCAGAAAGGGAGACTACACAAAAATGAGGAAGTTAAACAGAAATTAAAAAGTACAGCACCAAAAGTTAAATCCCTGCAAGCTGCATGGAAACTTTTTAAAGATACCATGATAGCGGCTCAACTTAAATGTATACCCCAAATTAAAAAAAAAAATACAGTAAGAGAAGCAAAAAAGTGCCACTGTTGCTAAACAAAGTAAAAGAAGCAGTGAGAAGCAAAAAGTGGAAGTTAATTAAATCCTAGTGAGGAAAACAGAAAGGAGCATAAACTCTGGCAAAAGAAGTGTAAAAATATAATTAGGAAGGCCAAAAAAGAATCTGAAGAACAGCTAGCCAAAGAATCAAAAATCAACAAAAAAAATTAAGTACATCAGAAAGTAAGAAGTCTGCTAAACAACCAGTGGGGCCACTGAACAATCAAGATGCTAAAGGAGCACTCAAAAGGATGATAAGGCCAATGCGAGAAACTAAATGAATTCTTTGCACTGGTCTTCACAGCTGAGGATGTCAGGGAAATTCCCAAACCTGAACCATTCTTTTACATGATAATCTGAAGAACAGAGGCAAAATAAGTTGTCATTAGAGGTGGTTGGAACAAACATGAAACTAAACGTATCAAGACATCAGGACGCCAGATGATATTACACCAAGAATTCTGAAGGAACCAAATTATGAAATTGCAGAATATAACTGTATCTGTGTGTACCAAATGACTAACAGGACAGCTAAATCATCACAATGATCAAAGTGGAACGGGACCTGCAGGAGGTATTTGTTCCAGCGCCCCTGCTCGCCAGCAGGACCAATTCCCCCAACCAAAATCCTCCCAGCCAGCGGCTTGTCAAGCGCTGGGCCTTAAAAACCTCTAAGGAAGGAGATCACCACCTCCCTAGGCTACCTTCCACGTGCTTCACCCTCTCCTAGTGAAATAGTGTTTTCCAAATACCAACCTACAACCTTCCACTGAGCTGCATTTGAGACCATTAGTCCCTGTGGTTCTTGTCATCGGTAGCCACTGAGAACAGTACCCTAGATCCATCTCTTTGGAATCCCCTTTTCAGGTAGCTGAAGACTATCACCCCCCTCGAATCTCTTCGCTCTTCTGGCAACTACACAATCCAGTTCCTCAGCTTCCTCATAACTCATGTGCTCCAGCCCCTACTCATTTTTGTTGGCCGCTCTGCTGGACTCCTTCCAACTTTCCACATCCTTCTCTGTAGCCGCTGGCGCCCAAACGGAACCGTGCTCCCAGATGAGGCTCCTTCACCAATGCTTGAATAGAGGGGAATGATCACCTCCCTTGAGTGCTGGCAATGCTCCTACTTATACAGCCCAAAATCCAGATGCCTTTTTAGCAACAAAGGCAACCTGGTTGACTCTCATCTCAGCTTCCTCGTCACTGTAACCCCTAGGCTCCGTTATTCTGCAGAACTACTGCCCTAGGCCACTCAACCTGTCTGTAGCAGTGAATCGGGCTTCTTCTCACCCTTAATGCAACTCTGCACTTGCCCCTTGCTGACGCTCATGAGATTTTCTTTTGCCCAATCCTCTAACTATGTGTAGGTCCTCTCTTAGGACAAAAAAAAAAAAAAAAAGACTAAGATAGAATCCTCCAGTTAGGGTCACCCTGCAAACTGCTGCATCAGGCGCAATTAAGCATCCTCCAGATCATCTAATCGAAGATGATTGTACAGAAACGGCCCAGGATGACCCTTGGGGCACACGTCGCTTACTAACCAAGATGCCACTACACACTAGAGCCTTGATCACCTCCCGTTGAGCCACTGATTCTAGCCAGCTTTCTAGCCACCTTCATTCCTTCATCTCAGCCTATACTACTCTTACAACTTGCTGGCAAGGATACTGTGGGAGACCGGATCAAAACCTTCTGTTAAAGTCAGGAGAACACATCCCTACCTTCCCTCATTCCACAGAGGTAGTTATCTCTCAATCATAGAAGGAATCTCGGCTAGTCAGCATGACTTGCTCCTTCGGTGAATCCGATGCTGACCTGTTCCTATCATCCTCTCTCCTCAAAGTGCTTTCAGAATCTGATTCCTTGAGGACCCAGCTCATGATGTTCCAGGGACTCGAGGTGAGGCTGCTGGCCTGTCTTCCCCACGATTTCCTCTCCCATTTTTCAAAGATGGGCACTCACAGTAAGCCTTTTCCAGTCATCTGGGACCTCCCCCCCGATCACCAGATTTTTAAAGATAATGGCACGATCATGATCTGCCATCACTCTGACTCCTTTAGCACCCTTGGATGCCATGATAGTACATAGACTTAGTGTCATCACTGCTTTTCTAAATGTCTGACACACTTCTCTTCTCCCACAGAGGGGCGAGTCACATCTCCGCATTACTGTGCTGCAGTGCAGTACGTCCAAGGAGCTGACTTGTTCGTGAAGACCAGGGCAAAAAAGTAATTGAGTACATTAGTTTTTTCACATCCTGGCTTGCCTCCCCCATTCAGTAAGGGGCCCATACCTTTCCCTGACCTGTGATGCTAATTTTTAAAAAGGGCTCCAGAGGCGATCCTGGCAATTATAGGCTGTTAAGTCAGACTTCAGTACTGGGCAAACTGGTTGAAAATATAGTAAAGAACAAAACTGTCAGACACATAGATGAACACAATTTGTTGGGGAAAAGTCAACATGTTTTTTGTAAAAGGAAAATCACCAATCTACTAGAATTCTTTGAGGGGGTCAACAAGCATGTGGACAAGGGGGATCCAGTCGATATAGCATACCTAAATTTTCAGAAAGCCTTTGACAAGATCTCTTACCAAAGGTTAAGGAAAGTAAGCGGTCATGGGAGAAGGAAGGAAGGTCCTCTCACGGATTGGTAACTGGTAAAAGGTAGGAAACAAAGGGTAAGAATAAATGGTCAGTTTTCAGAATGGAGAGAGGTAAATGGTGGTGTCCTCCAAGGGTCTGTACTTGGACCAGTCCTATTCAACATATTCATAAATGATCCGGAAAAAGGGATAAACAGTGAGATGGTAAAATGTGCAGAGGGTACAAGACTACTCAAGATAATTAAGTCCCAAGCAGACAGCAAAGAGCTACAAAGGCTCTCTCAAAACTGGGTGACTGGGCAACAAAATGGCAGATGAAATTCAGTGTTGATAAATGCAAAGTAATGCATACTGGAAACAATCCCAACTATACGTATAAAATGATGGGGTCTAAATTAGCGGTTACCACTCAAGAAAGATCTTGGTGTCATTGTGACTAGTTCTCTGAAAACATCCATTCAACATGCAACAGCTGTCAAAAAAGCAAACAGAACGTTGGGAATCTTTTAAGAAAGAGATAAATAATAAGACAGAAAATATTTTGCCTCTATATAAATCCCTGGTATACCCACATCTTGAATACTCCATGCAGATGTGGTTGCCCCATCTCAAAAAAGGTATATTGGACTTGGAAAAGGTACAGAAAAGGGCAACAAGTTATTAGTGGTATGGAACGGCTTCCATATGAGGAGAGATTAATAAGACAGACTTTTCAGCTTGCAAAGAGACGACTAAAGGGGATATTATAGAGTTCTATAAAATCATGACAGGTGTGGAGAAGGCAAATAAGGAAGTGTTATTTACTCCTTTTCATAACACAAGAACCAGGGGTCACCAAATGAAAATAGGCAGCAGGTTTAAAAAACACACAAACAAAAGGAAGTATTTCTTCGCACAGTCAGTCAATCTGTGGAACTCTTTGCCAAAGGATATTGTGAAGGCCAAGACTAACGGGGTTCAAAAAAGCACTACATAAATTCATAGAGGGTAGGTCCATCACTGGCGTCCCTAGCCTCTCTTTGCCAGAAGCCGGGAATGGGTGACAGGGGATGTATCACTTAATGGTTACCTGTTCTGTTCATTCCCTCTAGGGCACCTGGCATTGGCCATTGTCGGAAGACAGGACACTGGACAAGAAGGACCTTTGGTCTGACCCAGTATTGCCGTTCTTATTGATGTTAGTAGAAAGTATGCACAGAGACCAGTTACAATACAGCCTTCATTACCTGGTTAGTACCTTATTGTTACATTCAGCAATCACTTGAGTCGGAAAATATTTACCTTTAGGAAAAGCACTACTTTGCCCCTACTGTCTCCTCCTTCTGTACTCCTTCCCTGTCCCTTCCCATTTTTTCTTCATCCGTTCCCAATCCCTCCCATCTGCTTAAACTGCCAGCGATGACTAACTATACAGCCTTACAACATGTTGACAGCCAATGAGATTAACACGGAACAGGTGGAGTTCAGAGCTCTCAGAGCTATTGTTCCAAGCTGTCTACAACAACACATCAGTTTATACTTTTCACATTACATTTTCAGGGCTAAATGCTCTCCTATTGAAAAAAAATAAAATAAATAAATAAGAGGACAAAACCCACACACAAACAAACACAGATTCTGCAAAACCAGAGTAGGTCAGATACATAAATACATTATTCTGGCCATCTTTTACACACTACTGGCTAAGAATGTGAAGAGCGAGATCTCCATTGCCACAGTACAATATTTCAGTCTGAAGGGGCGGATCCAACCCAAGAGCAATTTTAGACAAAAAAATTACAGACTGCAGTAGTGGATTTGAAGTATGGATACTCTAGATGCCCTAACTAGTCGTAGTTCCCCAACTTCACGAAGAGACTGTCAATTAGTCCCCAGATGTCAGTAGTTCTCACTTCCCAGACTACTGTACCCCTTTCAGCATGCAGATTTGTCTTGCATACCGCAAGTTTCACCTCACTTAAAAACGTGCTTACAAAAATCAGACCTAAAAATACAAAAAAGGGTCACAGCACACTATTATTGAAAAATTGATTACTCTCTCATTTTTACCATATACTTGTAAAATAAATCATAACCTCCAGGTTAAGAAACACCGACACAGTATACAGAACAATATAAATAAGTCATTGTCTGTATGAAGTTTTAGTTAACACTGGCTTTGCTAGTGCTTTTCATGTAGCCTTTTGTAAAATTAGACTAGTGTCTAGATGGGCTGATGTACCCCCTGCAAGATCTCTGCATACCTCCAGTGGTACGTGTGCCCCTGGTTGAGAATCACTGTCATAATACTGTACATACAGTTTCACATTATAGAAATATCTTGTAAACTACAATCCCTGCAGTGATTAAGACAGGATTATGCAGTTCAAGCAAGCCAAACTGCACGCACACTAATACTGCCTCTTCCTTCTATGAAATGGTCTTAAATCAAAGATGATCCTTCAAAATAAAGATGGTGCACCTTTTTACCCCTTCTTGCCTTACCCACCTCACCCAACAGAATTAGACAAAGTTTCAGCATTACTCACAGTGGTATATGATGCTGTTCTGGTTCTGCTTTGGTCAGCTCCTCCTCCTCGATGTCAGATTCCCCTCCTGAGCTGCTCTCAGTGACATCCGAATCAAATGCTTGCTCACTGGATCTCAGATTGGCCATCCCACTGGCTGTAAACTTCTCCAGTTCCTCTGAAATAGAGTCGCTCTTCAGGAAGCTGCTTAGTCCTTCCGACGTATTTGTTTCACTTGCAGCTTTTTTCAAAGCTGCTTCTGCCTTGCGGGTGAGCATCAGCTGGCTCCGATGCCTTAGAGAATCCAAGTTTGGCAGTTTACTCAGAGTCTCCTCCAAGAAGCCACCCAGCTGTTGCTGGATGTGTCTCTCTACCTGCTTGGCCTGCACCACCTGCAGGCGCTTCTGCAGCCTGCGAGCACGGTTCTCAATGTCTGCTTGCCGCCGTAGCACTGTCCTTGTCCTCAAATCAGAGCTCATGGCATTGAAGAGACTAGCCGACAGAGGAGACTTCTGCTCCCCTGTCTTGCCGCTCCCAAAATCAGAATGTGCATCTACACCAGACAATTTATTCTCTCCACCGCCTCCTTCAGTCACTCGCTGCTGCGCTGCAGAATTAAGCGACAAATTGTTTGCAGTGCTATTATTGCTAAATGGAGTTGTGCGCTCAGCATCAAGGCTTCTGTGTGGAAGAGTGCAATTGGTCAAACCCGTCTTCAAATCCCCCGATTCAGAACCCCCTGCAGCGTTAGGGTCAACACCCTGGAGGGTGGCTGAGAGGGGAGCACGCTTCCCACCATTAAGTGAACTGGAGTTTTCATGGTCTGAATTGGTACTTTTAGCCAATTTCTTGGCCAAGCCATTCACAGGTGCTTGTGGAAGAGGTGGCTGACCACTAGTACTCATGTTTTTTAGATTTTCCAAAGAAAACTCCAACACTGGCTGTCTCCCCAACAGATCGCTCGTTTTCAAGAAAGACTGAGATAAGAGAGGGTGAGGTTTAAGAACTGTCTGCTTGTTGAAGACTCCTTGCAGCTTCAAAGGGTCTTTTGAAGGAACAGATGTTACATCCGAGCAGAGATAAGAGGCCACCAGTGGCTGCAGCTTGCCCAGCTCCTCCTTGGTAGGGTTATTACGGAAATCTACACTGGGATCCTCTGTAGCAATCGCTTTCCTTTTGGTGCCGTTGGCAGTGAGAAGGATGTTGTTGGCGTTGCCGTTGTTCTCGGCACTGCCAGGTGACAAGGTGGAGGACGGGGGAGCCAGTTTGAACCGGATGTGGTGAGCTTCAGCTGCTGCGTCAGTGAGAGCGGGCGCCATCGCAGCCATTCAGCACAGAGAGACAGGAAATCCAGCCTCTCCCAGTGCCGAGGCCAGCTCCACTGCCTCCTACTGCCTCGCCTGAGGACAGCCTAAAAAAAGAAAGCAGAGTCACTGAATCAGATAAATAGTAAACAAAAAGCTCATGAGCCATCTGAGAGACAGACCTAGGTCCATAGTCTGCAACACTGCAAGATAACAGAAGCAAGCATGGTCTAGCCGCCTGAACGCAAAACCAGCAATCAGAAAAACTGATGTCCCAGTGCTGGTTCTGAAACACCAATTTGCAACGAGAACTTTCTGGCAAGTCACTTTCATCTAGTGCCTCAGTTTCCACATCTGCAAAAACTGAGAATACCAGACTTCAGGAGACGTTACAAGGTCATGCTTTTGTTTTCTAGAGCTTTCTTTTCTCCCTTTGAGCATTCTGTAGCTCTCCATGTTTGCCTAACTTTGTTGCTACTCAGATCAATAGTAAAACTATTGATTTCAGTGACAGCAAAGTTAAGCCAACATTGAGCACTTTCTAAAAATAGTTCTGTTACTGTTCAGTATACTTCAGAAATTGCAAATCATCATCCTAGCACCTAGAGATTCCCCACAACGCTAGGCATTATATACACATAGTAAGAGACATCCTGGCCCAAAGAGATTAGTGTAAACAGACAAGTATTATCTCAATTTTACACTTTAACTAAGGCACAAAGGTTAAGTAACTTGCCCCCCAAGATCACACAGGAAGTCTGTGGCAGAGCTGAGAACTGAATCCACATCTCCCAAGTCCCAGTCCAGTGCTTTAACCACAGAACCATACTACTATTAAACTCCTCAGAGCTCTGCATGGAGAAAATCTCACCCACAGAGTACTGAAACATCCTCCTCTCACCCCAAACAAGTTAACTGCCTTATATACCCCTTCCACCATACATCAGTATCAGAGGCCCCCAGCAAATTGTTTGGGCTACATCTACAGCATAGCGTCCACCAGTGAGGCTGCATCAGTGGTAAATTACTCCTTAAATTTGCTAGCATAGGTGGACATGGCTTTGGATGGAATAAGTCTCCACCCACACTGACTCCCAGTGGGTAGAAAAATACATACCTATCTACCAAAACAACCCCAGTGGCTTTCTTCGAAACCTTGTAAAGTTAGACCCTTTCGGGTTTCATCCACTTGGGAACTATCTTCCAAATTCAAGATTTAAATAAAAATACGAACAGTAGTTTAGGCTGTCTGAAGTCTCCCCCTCCCCCTCCTCTTCCCCCTCCCCCAGGATGCATACTGAAACCAGCTGTTAACTTAGGAAAGGGACAGACCAAGTACTTGCCATATGATAGTTTCATCTCTACCCACCTTGATAAAGTACATTCCCACTTAGTAATAAACTCACTAATGGTGTAACAACAATCAACTCACAAGAGAAAGTATGAGTTCACAGAAGAGAGTGACTGATGACATTTTACTTAATGATCTTGCAGTTTTTCCTAAGACTGACAGAAGTTTCTGATCAACTAGCCATTTACTTAATCATTAAGATTTGTCAGCACTATTACACATTTTTGAAAGTGCAGGACAATTATAACAACTTAGTTGATCTTTTATAGCTTTTGCTTTATCTTCCATTTGCTGTTATGCTGCAGATAAACACATCACTGCTTTTGTATTGTATTTCAGTACTTATCAAAATTAAGAGCAGAAGTGAAAAGTTCAGAGCAATCCTAAATCAATACACACCTCTACTCCCATATAACGCAACCCAATATAACACAAATTTGGATATAACGCGGTAAAGCAGTGTGGGGGTGGGGAGGAGGGCTGCGCACTCTGATGGATCAAAGGAAGTTCGATATAATGCAGTTTCACCTATAACATGGTAAGAATTTTTGGCTCCCGAGGACAGCGTTCTATCAGGGCAGAGGTGTATTTATATCTAATAAACCAAGCCCTCAATTGTACATCAGTTTACATTAATAATTAACATTATAATCACAATAGAAACCACCTATAATGGACAAGGAATAATGACGTTAAAAGTATTTTAAAAACCCCAGACGTCTGTACTAGTTACTGATTTCATTTTAGATTAAGATTATTTTTAAAAGGAGTTTCCTTTTCTTCTGCTTTTTTAGATTTACTCATCTAGAGCTATAATTAGTTTTGTTAATAGCCTGTTTCTGATTTGCTTTCCAGTTCTGCTATATAGAAGTATGCTGCAGTGTTTACATTATACGAACTGCTGGGAAGTTTCATTCACTTAAAAATAACCTTTCCATGTAAACTGAGAAAAACCAGAGAAAGACAAGGTGTGAGAGGTAATATTTTTCATTGGACCAACTTCTATTAGTGGAAGAGACTAGTTTGAGCTAAAAGATATTACACCTCACCCACAGGGTGTGTCTAATCTCCTGGGACCAACATGGCTACAAATAATATTGAAAACAAAATCAGAAACATTTCTATTGATTTTGAAAGAAGGAGGTTCTCCTTTAAGATGATCCCAACTCTAAAGCCTAAACTAAACTGACTTTAAACTCCATTTGTGTTGAATACCTAGCTGTTATATAGTGCTGTCCATCAATACATCTCACAGCACTTTACATTGGAGGTCAATATCACCACCATTTCAGAGGCACTGAGGGAAGCAACTTGCCTAAGGTCACCCAACAGACCAGCGGCAGAGCTGGGACCAGAACCCAGGCCTCCTGAGTTCCAGTCCACTGTTCTATCCACCTAGAACAAAAAAGTCCTTGACAGTTTATGTATACAGGGCTAAGTATTTTGTTTCCTGTGTAGTTTGCTTACCTACTACGAACAGAGCCTATTTTACTTTTTTTATATAAATGTGCAATACATTATGTGTGGGCAATGCCCAGCTGTGTTCTTAAACCCATACTAAACCATGCTGAAAAACAGATTTCAATAAACATAATTTCACTCCCTACATACAGGGCCAAATGCTTTCAATGCATTCAACGTACAGATTACAATCCTAGTTGTAGCAAACACTCCACTTGCAGTGAAGATGGGCTGTGGATAGAAAAAGCAGCTTCACTACAGAAGCTTCACTACTATTAAATTCCCTACCAAGGCCTTTACTGATCAGACTTGACTATTTAGATCAGCTGCTTATTCATAAACACTGCTGTCAAATTCCTTCACTCACACTTCTGCTTTTCAGTTTCCCTAAAAAGTAGGTACACTAATCTAATTGGGTCCATTACTATAGCATCTGAAAGCCTGATCTCGGTATCAACCTACACACACACACTTAACATCTTTCAGAGATAATTAAAAAAAAAAAAAACAGAAAAGTAAAAGACGACAACAACTGGGTCCTAACCATGGGAATCCAAGACTCTGTCTACACACAAACTTGCACCAGTTTAAGTCCAATAAGGGTAAATGTCTCCATGGACACTTACTTTGTATTAAAAGTAATTTGATTTTGTGCATTTTAAACCTGTTCCTAATCAACTTAATCAAAACCAAAATAAACCTAGTTAACATAGAAATACGAGTGTTCACAGATTTAACTAAATCCATTTGAAAAAAAAAAAAGTCACAAATTAAACCAATGTATATCTGTTTAGACATACCCTAGGTTTACCCCTAGCTTTACAGGAGGAATGGAAAGAGGAGGGATGGACCTTTAAGATTTACAAAATGTTTCCAAATTCTCCTTGTTAAATAAATACACTTTCCATTCTTTGTTCCACTAATTTAAGAGGCCTCCAATTTCTCTTAAAAGTAATCTGCAAAAGTTCTATTTTAATCCAATTTTTCTTTTGCCAAATTTCCAATGAGCAAAAGCAATAGAAGTTATTAGCGATATATCTGAAACAAAAATTTCAGGAAAAAAGTTTCCCTCCTTAAAGATGACCTTCAAGGGAAAAAACAGGTGGCTGTGCTTTAAGAGAGGGGTGGAGCTCCTGCTTCTTTGACTTTTGGAATATTAAGCCTCTTCTTCCTTGTTCTTGCTGGCTAATGAGAGAACAGAGATAGGTGCTCCCAGTCCTCAGCTGAAGGGGTGAAAGCACTTACATACAAAGATCTTTTCTCCTAACTGTCTCAGATGTTCACAGTCCGTCCTCTTCCGCAAACAAATAAAATTAAATTAAATTAAATAGTAAAAAAGTCACTAGAAGTCCCTCTCCTCAAAACGTTCAAGTTATACTCGTCGTATTTGCAATTCATAATCCTAATAGTTCAAGTCCTCCAGGAAAGAACAGATAAGACCCAAATAAGCCTATTTAAAGGAAAAAAAAAAAAAAAAAAAAAGCCAAGCCCTCTATACACTATGATTATCTTTTCTCCTTCAGAGGACCAAATTTTTTGGCCTACAGAGGGCACATTTAAAATTCTTAGTAGTCCAGGTTGCAAATATCATGGTTTCTCTGCCACTGAGTCACATTACTAGTATTATATAGACATCTGAAAGAACCTTTAAGTAACAATCTTCATCCACTTTGTTTATAGCCCTTGTGCTGTCAGCAGAAGATACGACTTAGCTTTTGCAGTATATCAAAGCAGTAGTTGTTAAGATACAGCAACAGAGGTTTAGTGAACTACTTCTCTTAACACAGAGCAGTACATATTATCTCAGCGCTCTCAAGTATTTCCTCCACACCATCTCCATGAACAACAACATAGCAGCAGTTCTGCTATAGTTAAGGTTGAGCGTCACTTTCAGTTTAAAAGTTGACTATTATGTATTAGCAGGAATGTTGTAAGCAAGACACCAGAAGTCATTCTTCCGCTCTACTCCGCACTGATTAGGCCTCAACTGGAGAACTGCGTCCAGTTCTGTGTGCCACATTTCAGGAACAAAGTGAACAAAACTGGAGAGAGTCTTGAGAACAGCAACAAAAACAATTAAAGGTCTATAAAACATGACCTATGAGGGAACAAACTCATTTTTTTCCCCAATCTTTAGTCTGGAGAAGAGAAGACAGAAGAGACATAAGTTTTCAAGTACATAAAATGTTGTTACAAGGAGGAAGCAGAAAAATGGTTCTCCTTAATCTCTGAGGATAGGACAAGAAGCAATGGGCTTAAATTGCAGCCAGGGAGGTTTAGGTTAGATGTTAGGAAAAACTTCCTGTCAGGGTGGCTAAGCACAGGAATAAAATTCCCTAGGGAGGTCGCAGAATCTCCATCATTAGAGATTTTTTTTAAGAGCAGGTTAGACAAACACCTGTCAGGAATGGTGTAGAAACTAGATAATACTTAGTGCTGCCATGAGTGCAGGGGACTGGACTAGATGACCTTCCAAGGTCCTTTCCAGTCCTATGATTCTATACTAAGTGCTCTAAAATTCACATGGTGACTCAAAATCTTGAAGTTTGCTGTGACTCATGGTGGTAGAGCATAAGTTGGTGGTCCAAGTTTGAGCAGGAGTTCCCGAGTCCCCCTAAAAAGTCAGCTGTTCACAATATTAAGGGAGGTTATGCACACTCCTGGGCTCAAATGTATGGCTCTAATCCGTACCCACACTGCTATCCTGCTTGACAGTTTTTTAAGTTAGTGCACTGCAGCCACTGATCTTTTGGGGATGCAATATTGAAAGAGTTAAGGGTAAAGTTTGTAACACCAAGTTGGCACAACTTGGACTAGAAGAGCAATATGTGCACATACAGCAAGACTACTGTTGAGGCCCTAGTGGGTCTCTCTCGTCACAGAAATCGGGAGGCTCAAAGCAATACACTGTGGTTGCTGAACCTGAGCTGCACTCAAGCTCTGTGAATTTGAGCCTTACCTTTGGCAATTTTCAGACAGACAGTATGTTCCTTGCTCTCTGCCTGCATTCTGCAGAGGCTCTTTTCAGAAGTTTTGCTCCAGGTCTTCACGGCTCCCCAAACCAAGGAAAGGAACCCAGAACTCCCTACCTTACCCATGCTGCTACCAGCAGTGGCGAAGGGTCTCCAGCCTCACTCACTCTCTCAAAGCCACAGAGCTCGGGGGGGGGGGGGGAAGGGTTAGAGCAGTGTAGAAGAGTGGCGGAGGAAGTCACAGCTGTGCAGTTGGGAATATAGGGGGCTTCAAGCTCTGCTCCCCCAAACTTTCATACCTCCCCCACCATTTTTGTTCCCCTTTCAAATTATGCCCTTTGTTTCCTGGTTTTCAAAGGGTTGCGTTCAGCTGAGCTCCATGTCCTAGAAGGGCGTAAGATACCACTGGGCAACCTTAACTCTGTTAATGAAGTTGAGGTTTTTTGGTTACTGATCTGTTCTAATGACTTGAATCACCATCTCTCTCCAATCCTGCAACTATCTTAAACAACAACTCTTCCTAGATGATCCACACCAAACTCAAATCCTACACAGTTGAAACAAATTCATCTCTCCCCACTCTTCATCATGGAGATGGGTGGCATTTTCCACCAAGACTCATAACCTTGGTAAAGTCTTTGACTCCTTCCTCTCCTTAACTCCTCTCTTTACCCTCCCCCATCTGATATATCCAGGATCCCACTAAGGCCTGGTGTACACGAGGACATTAGGTTGGTATAACTACATCATTTAGGGGTGTGACAAATCCACATCGCAAGTGACACAGTTAAACTGACCTAATCCCCAGTGTAGACAGTGCTAGGATAATGGAAGAGGTGGAGTACCACCTATGCCAGGGGTTCTCAAACTGGGGGTCATGACCCTTCAGGGATCACAAGGTTATAACATGGGGGGGGGCGCCACAAGTTGTCAGCCTCCACTCCCAAACCATGCTTCACCTCCACCATTTAAAATAGTGCTAATTTTTTTATTTTTTTTTAAAGTAAGATTTTTAATTTATTGGGATGGGGGGGTTGCACTCAGAGACTTGCTTTGTGAAAGCGACCACCACTACCGAAGTTTGAGAACTACTGATCTATACCAACAGGACCCCTCTCATTTGCATAAGTAGTGTCTTCACTTAAGTGTGTTTTAAGTGTAGACATGCCTTAAGTCCTTTCTCTATACATTTCCAAAATCTGCCTCTTCCAATACAAGACCCTGATCCACACCTTGGTAACCCGTTATCAGGACTACTGTGACCTCTTCGTACCTGATTTACTTGACTCTTGCCTTACAATCCCTTTCCCATGTATCCAACACTCTGCTGCCAAAGTCATCTTCCTTCCCTGCTGTTTCATCCACCATCATGCTAGTAGCCCTCGGACGGATTTGCAGCTCCTGTATCAAAATTTTAAACTCATGATCTTCACTTGCAAAAGTTCACCTTTTCCTGCCTTGCCTCATCTTGTGTTCAACCACATGCAAACTCCACGAGACTTCATGCTCAGCCTGAGGCCTCCTTCCACAAGGTGCCTCCATCTTTTCCCATGTAATTCCCTGACCTCTTCACCAGAAAAATCTTCCTCTACTCTTCAAAAGCCACTTACTTGACTTGGGAATGGGAGTCAGTGTTGGAAAGCCAAGATTTCCACTGTGCACAAACAAAAGCCTAAAACTAGCAATCTCTCTACACTAAGAAGTTTACATGCACAGGAGCACAACATACATTAAAATCAAATAACTTCACATTCATGTGCTACATAAACCTCTCCTGCTTCCCCTCTACCTCTCAACTTCTTGGGGTCCCATGTTATGCCCAAGCTAACTGTAAGCTTCTCAGAGCAGGAACCAGTCTTACTTATCTACAGCAGGTAAATATGAATACTGAAGAGATTAATTCTCGAGGGGGGGGGGGGAAAAAAAACACCTTGTGAGAAGTGATATCAATTATCTAGGAAAAAAAAGGTAGGCTTCAATTATAGGTACACATAAGGTTTGATTGCACCATGTTACATGATTAACGACTATATTTTGTAACATTTTTACAAATGTGCTTAGAGAGCGATGACCAGTGATCTGCAAGATGCAACCTAAGTCTCTAAACTCAAAGGTCTAGAAGGAGGCCTTTAACTTGTATGCTAGACTCTTCCCATTAAACAGCCCTCAGTCCAGACCCCTAGATACACTTTCGGGCGAGGGCAAGGAAGAGGGGGAGAATTTCTTTTCTAAAAAAAGAGAAGAATATCTTGTCATCTTTCAAATTCTGTCATTGGGGAAGAAAATGATATACACGTAGCGCACCATTTTCCTGCAAGTATACTTCACAAAGCTTTAATTAAGAAACAATGGTTTTAAAAAAAAAAAAACTGCTAAACTAAAAAAACCCATCCACACAATCCACACAACACACTAGTTGTGTGCCTACGATGTCTGTCTACTCATTCACATTATGACAGGCAACTGCTTGCATGTTTGTAACAATGACTATTACACTCTTAACCCCGATATAACGCTGTCCTCAATGAGCCAAAAAAAGATCTTACCGTGTTATAGGTGAAAATGCATTATATCCAACTTGCTTTGATCTGAGGTAGTACGCAGCCCCACCCCCCTAGAGAGCTGCTTTACCACATTATATCAGATCGCGTTATATCGGGGTAGCAGTGTAGTTTTAAAAATCTCAGATCTCCCAAAGATTTGACAGTTAAGATATTAAAGGAAGTAGATATCTACGCATGAACCAAGACACTTTTAATATGCATATAACATCCCTTATCTACATTTAAAGGACAGTGTCTTCTAATGATCGTTGAGATTGAGTGTTTTATAACCTTCCATGAAAGACTCCATATTAAAGAGTGATTCTGCTCTGAAGTGACTAATAATTGGATTGTGGGGCCTCAATGAGTTGAGACTGTGTGTACTCAGTTTACACATAAAAGGAGTCAAGCCTGCAAATGAACTCTTGAGTCTGAAAGTCAACCTAGCCTCTTTCCTACTCAAGCATCGCTAGTAATAGTGATCCTAAAACACAGATTACATTCTTAATGGCACCTATGCAGCTCCAGTCTTCAAATGGCATCATCTGTTATACCTGTCTAACCTCCTCTGTACTCAACAGGGCTTGCACAGGAGTCACTGATGGCATAATTTGGTCTTCACAAAGTTAAATACAGACAAAAAAAAAAGATGTACAAAAAGGAAAAAGCAAGTTTGACTAACACTTCCTAGAAGAAGTTTGCAGTCTGGCAGTTATGCACAAGAATTAACTTTTACTTGCAAAGTGACCTAATTTTATCTTTTTTAAAAAAAAAAAGAATGAGGGAATCACTCTTCAGAGCAAAGCCGCATTCAAGAGAGTCAAATGGAAAAATGAAATGTAAGCAACAGAATGTTTGTAAAAAAAGCTTTAAGTATAAACAAAATATCTGAAAACTCAGCTGCTCTTGTATTTACAAAACAACTGGAAAATTGGCACTCTCTACACCACAGAAGACTCCACCACAAACCACAATGCACAGCGCTTTCCTGTACTTTTAGGTATATTCTGGGCAACTTGCCAAGGAAGGAGTCTTGAACTCAGGACTTAGATAAGGTAAGTACGAACAAAAAGTGTATTATTTTTTTAAATATATTCTGGTTTTTTGTATACATTCTATTGCTGCAGTTAAAGTAACACCTCCTTTAACGCATGCTCTTCTGAGAAAGTGCTAGGGTCAAAATATTAACCTTAACTTTCAGTATTTTGCCAAAATGTGTAAGTGTTCTATAACGGTGACATTTCAAAGCAGTGTATAAACATGAACTAACTAAACCTTAACACCCCTGGGAGGGAGTTCCATATTTTCATCGTTTTACCGGTGAGGAAACAGTTTAAGTCACTTACCCTATATCACATGGAAAATTAGTGGCAGAGAGACTAGAACACACAACCTCCTGCCCTACACTCAATCCACTAAGCTATACAACCTCTCTTTGGGCATTAAGTGTCTTATTCTATAATGAATCAATAATCTAGTACACTCATCCTGACCATGATCCAAAAGCTTTAATTTAGCAAACTGCTGACAGCCAATAGGTCTCAGCTTTAACAACTGCTCAGGATCTCACACTGAAGACAGTAATTCAGGGGGATCACCATCACAGCATCCAACACCACCAGGAAGTAAATTCCAAGCCTAGGATGCTGAGCACTTCCTTCTAATAAAAGGAACCTGCAGTGCGTGAATGACAAGCGATAGTTACCATGTGCTAACTGGTTTGTCACTTTTCATTTCTAAGGCAGAGAAATAAAGAAAGTTGAACAGAACTTTTCCACTCATTCATTGCTTCACTATGTCACTGCAGACCTCAATAATGTGGTATACAAATCATGAAGGGGACTCAATGAAGTTTGCTATAACTTAGTACAGAGTTCATAACAGACTTCATGCTACTAGCTTGACTAAAGTCTGGATCAGCTTTCAGTAAAGAAAGATTTCAATAAAGCTATTTTAACAAAATCCTTTTCACCACTCAACACTTCGCAGAGCTGGTGGAGAGAAAAGTAATTCTGCAGCAACAAGTCTAAACTGAGGAGCTGACAAAGATATGGTCAAACAGGTCTGAACAGACCTGTAATAAGTACCTTTTCCTCTCTTTAGCTTTGTTTCAGCCATTCTTTTTCCAATCTCTGTGTTGTTTTCTTGTTTGTGTAAAAAAGTAAGATGTTTTCATCTTGGATTCACATAGAGCAGTGCCCAAGCTCCAGTCTTCAATATTAGATCTCCTTAACCATCAGAATTTCTATTTTATTTCCTGCTTTCATTCTTAAAACTTTAATTATAGTTTGCCGAGAAAAAAAGTTACAAGAAGTTTGTTTTCCATCCCTTCTTGGAATCTGAACAGTTTTGCAGTAAGCTATTTGCACTGTCCCCCACTCTAAAATCTCAGTTTTAATGTACCTTGAATAGAATATGCTCATGGCATAATACACTAAGCAACTACATCACCAGGACCCTGATGTGTGGCAAGTCTTTGTCCAACTGAGAAGAGACAGGAAGCCTTTTTCCTAATTGTATAACAAAACAGTTCAAAATTACATCCTTAACCTTACAGCCGCTCAATAGTACAGGAGTCTGGAGAGGATTTTCTTTTTCAGGAGGAGGAGAATTCTAATAAAAGTTTTTGGACACACATTCCAGGTACAGTGTATTTTAAGACTTTATGACTGAGAAAATGTTATTTATAAAATACAACAAAGGAAATTGTACTTCACAGATCACCTGCCATTCGGATCATCCAAGTGTTGAGAGATTTTTTTTAACGAGACTAAACTCTGAACATAAAGAACCATATACAGAAACTCTTATGTATTATTTGGTCAAGCCAGCACATAACTTTTTTCTGGATGTTAGGTAAACTTAATGATAGTTCGTCATCAAAGGCCCAGCTGATGCAACAGCTTGTCCCAATCACACCGGGTTTGATTTAAAAAAAAAAAAAAAAAAAAGTGTGGGAGATAAGACAGCAACGAAGTACATAAGCAAGACACTTAACCTGCACACCTTCCAAAAAAAAAAAAAAAAAAAAAAAAAAAAAAAAAATTATTAAAAAAGAATTTAAAAATTAAAAAAAAAGGGGGGGGGGGGGGGAAAGAGAGTATAAGGCATAATCCCTGCAAAATTGATGTGGCTTCTATTATCCACCTGCCTTTAGGATGTAAGCACAAAGAATACCTGAATATATTTTTATTTCTTATTTACCTTATTAGACCATCAACCCTGATACTCCCTGGCTTCGCTGGTGAACTACTTGGGGAACACAAAGCATATGTATTGTCAGTTCTCTTAAATGAAAAGATCAGGTGTTTAAACTCCAGAGACATGCTTTGTTCAAAGTGTTCACTGGGTGTTGGAATTATGTGTGTTAACAAAACCAGTTTTAAAACTGTGATTAAAGTCACTTCTCCTTTACAAAAATGGATCGGCTTTTACTCAACTTTTGTGATATTCTCCAGTCACCATAATCTTCCAGGGTGGACTTTGCTTGCATTTAGTATTGAAAAAATGTTACAGAAACCACAACAAAAAACAACAGTTCTCTCAACCCTTTTTGGCTTTCTTTATACATAATAAAAAAAGCATGAGAGTACATAAGACTTCCATCCTTCTCTCTTTTCCAGGTCACCTTTAACTGCGTTGTAATTAAACCCGTAATATGGATTTAGTTTGCAGGGTAGACAGGGCCTAATATGGATTTAGTGATCCCACTGAGATGGTACAGTTAAGGAAAAAAATCCCCCCATCCCCTTTTCCCAAATTAGGCTTTGCCTGTAGTTCACCTTAAGAGTTCCCACTATCAAGTCAGGCAACTATTCTCATCTCACAAATAAAAAAAAAAAAATTTAAAAAAAAGGGGAAGAGGTCACCATCGTTTTATATTTAAGTTAATAAATTTGTTGTTAAAAGTCTATATGGCATCGTCACTACCCATAATACCTTTCCCATGTTGTATGGGAGGGCTTAAGGGGAGAATATACACAATGGGTAACTGGCATTATACATTCCCCTCTGAAAACAATGGTGGGTGGCTGGTTTTTTTAACCTTTAAAAAAGTAATGTTATTCAGAAGGAGGAGGAGGAGGAGAAAAAAAAAAAATCAAATCCCCTTCATAATCTGAATTTAAGAAACTTCAGGGTAAGTGAGCGTGTTTAAATTATACTAGTATATCAACTGGTTTGTCCAGAAAGAAAAAATTAGTTTACTACTAGTCAAAGAGTGTTATGACTAAAGTACTTTCCCAATTTCACAACACATTTTAACTTCCCCGAGGATGGGCTTTTCACCTTGTCTTATTTTTAGAAATACACATCATAGCACACATCACATGATGTGATGTAACTGCTAGCAAGAAAATGGACCAAACTGTTCAAAATGTAGTGGTCAGACAAAAATCCAAATACATACAACGGCGAGTTTTATGGAAAGTTACAATTCTGTTTGCCATTCAGACTGGTGGTGTATATAAGCTCCTATATAAACATACTGGGCAAATTTTAAACGTATATAGATTTTATTAGCAGGAGAGACTATGCTACAATTTAAAAAAAAAAAAAAAAAGTATTTTGATGACCTTTCAGAGTCCCTTCCAGTTCTATGAGATAAAATAGGTATATCTCCATATATTTATTTCCTAATATTTTATTTCCTAATTTTTTGTAGAAACATGAATGGGCACATGTGTTACAGAAGATACAAAGAAGTTCCTTTAAAAAGATCCTGAGCAAATCTAATGCTAGGCAAATTCTTTGTAATCGAGTATCACAAATGCTCTAAACCTCTTATCATAAAGAGACATGCAACAGAATAGTCTTTAAAAATGTGAATACACTTTATGCTACTGTTTAGAGAAGAATGAAAAAAATTTTCACCAATCCAAAATTAAAAAGACAAACCACACACACACACAACCCAAACTTTCAACTGGTTTAGTTGATCCAAACCCATGTCAGAAAACAGACCAGACTACTGTAGGTCCCAAATGGGTAGAGGGGAAGGCCTGTACACAAAGCTCTTATAAATAAATCAGTTACTGCATTAAAAACCATGAGAAGGTGACAGACATCTACACACATGCCCCACTACTACTTTTCATACTTAATTGTGCATTTGGCCCTAATGTTATTGTGAAGGGACAAGCTCCTCATGCAAAATTATGCAAGGTGAAGATTATGCAACTTTCTTCTGTTTACTTGAAAACTCCCTTTTTTGTTTTGTTTTTTATCAAACACCCCTATCACATTTGGTCTCTTCCAAAAGGATAGTTTTGGGTTGGCTTCTTCGAGAGAACAGACTTCAGATTAAAGCCAGTATCTAGTGTTACACAGCACACAAGCAGCAACAGCACACCACAATGACTGCCAGCCACGTGACAGCGACGGCAACACACACGGGCGGGGAGTGTGAATGGAGCTGGGGGCGGCAATGCAGGACTCGATTTTGGAACTTTGGGGTCCGCCGCATTCGAATACCCGGGCTAGGAACGTTCCATACGCGGTCGTTCAAGTTTATAAACAAGCCACAAAAGGCTGCAGCCCTTGTGCAAGATTTCAATTTAAAGTGGCGCCATCAAACCACCCTCCTCCCCACCGCCGCCGCCACCTCCACGCAATGGAGCCGCAGTACTTTGCTGGCCGCACGCACTAGGGGAGGGAGGCGAAACACACAGAGACAGTAGCACAAGGAGAGGGACTGAACACGCAGGGCTCAGCCAGGGCAGACCAAAATACAGCCACTTCCCCCAGGAAGGCACCAAGCGCCGCAGCGAAAATAAAGTCGGGCCCCTGCTCTCCCCCACCCCGCCTCCCCCGGAGAAGCCTGGCTGAGAGATCCGCTAGTGCCCCCGAGTACTTTACCCGACACACGCTCCCAGGAGCCCCGAGCCCGGCCGTGCCTGGCACGGGGAGCGGGGCGGGGCGGGAGCCAGCAGCCGGGCAGAGAAGTTCGGGCTGAGGCCGGGACTGGCAGAACCCCACATCAGACCCGCTCAGAGGCAGCGGCGGTCGCAGATGGTGAAGGTGGAAGCGAGCCCCCCTTTCTTCCCTCCCCTGCACGCGGCGGGAGCGGCGCCGAGGGAGCAGGAGCCATTTAAAGTTGCCTGGCTCGGCGGGGCCGGCGGTAGTTGCAGTAACAAAGGGGCAGCTGGAGAGAGGGAGGGAGGGA